>NW_027113955.1:185888-214946 GCF_000696795.3 Halyomorpha halys
AGGCAAATGAGAGAGGAATGGAAGAGGCTTAACATTTATGATCCGACTGTCTTGATAGAGATACGTATAAGAAAACTCTCACCAATATTGAAAGAGAAAAAAAAAGGGTACGAAGTGATCCGAGGAAAGAAAAAAAAGGCAGTCGAGGATCATGAAACTGTGATGGGAAGAAAGAAAATGAAGACTCCCTCCCAAAGAAGCCTAACCATTGATATTCACGTGGTCCTTAGTGAATGATTGTATGATTTTAATAAAGATAGAGGTTCAGGTGGAAAAAAAAAAAAAAAAAAAAAAAAAAAAAAAAAAAAATTATTGTACTTATTGAACCTAACTAACAAACTTCCGAATATTTATCGGTACATCAAATATTCAAGTATTTATATTCATATTTTTATCACTTACCATACCAAATTACAACATAGCTATTTGAAAATCCCAAAATTACTATTCTACTTTTTTAAAATGGGCTCACGATAAAGGTCTCATAGTTAGCAAACATAAAACGGTCATTATGTTGATAAGATCACCCCATATGCCTTCCGTATACGACCCTGTTATTATTAAAATCCCATGACTGTGACTGTCTCTTTAACAGTAATATTATAAAAATATGTTGCTGTAAACATTAAATGTTGTAATAATATATGAATTTCTAGGTGCTACAGTGGATAATGCTTTTTCTTGAGAACCCCACATAGTAAATGTTTTAAAGAGATTAAGAGTATGCTCATATAAAATTTATTACCTCCAATTTGTACTTAGCAGAGAAGCTTTAATAATACTTTACAAAGCATTATTTGAATCGATATTAAGATATAGGATCGAATGTTATTGTATCGGTGCTGATAGTCATTTATCAAAACTTGCAAATCTACAAAATCAAACATTAAGAACAATAACAAACCACAATAATGAAGCAGAAAATCTAAACATCTTTGGTACTTTATCAGATAAACTATTTAATTTATACAGAACTATCTTAAAAATTTTTCTTTTGAGGTTAATGACTTCCAATATAGTGAAATTGCTTAATTAAAATTATCACCATATAGTACAACGTTTCAGGACCACTGTCCCATAGAAAAATGTTTAAGAATTGACTCACCAAACTTCCTATAGAGATAATCCAGATTAGACGAAGATATGGAAATGAGGGAAAACCATATGAAAAGATTAGAAGTTGAATACCAGTTGAAACTACATAAAGTGATGTTCCAACATGAACAAGTTAGTTTAAGGTGCATGAATATGGGACAGTGGTCCCGAAACGTTGTACCATGTGGTGATAATTTTAATAAAGAAATTTCATTATATTGGAAGTCATTAACCTCAAAAGAAAAATTTTTAAGAATTGACTCACCAAAGTTCCTATAGAGATAATCCAGATTAGACGAAGATATGGAAATGAGGGAAAATCATATGAAAACATTAGAAGTTGAATACCAGTTGAAACTACATGAAGTGATGTTCCAACATGAAAAAGTTAGTTTAAGGTGCATGAATATGGGACAATGGTCACGAAACGTTGTACCATGTGGTGATAATTTTAATAATGAAATTTCATTATATTGGAAGTCATTAACCTCAAAAGAAAAATTTTTAAGAATTGACTCACCAAACTTCCTATAGAGATAAAGAAGGAGGTTCTATAGGAGGGTATATATAAATCATTCGGATGGGATCTGGTGTTTAATGAGTGGATGGATGAACAAAGAGTGAGGAGATCTATGATATAGGTAGGTTTTGATTTTGATGTTAAGAACTTGGAATAGAAAAACACCAAGGAGATATTGCCTTCGGGAGGTTGAATAGAGCCACTTCAACTCGGTATACCAGCAGGAGACTTGAGAGCGCCTAGGGAACCCAAAGATAAATCTTACAAAACAATTCATGAGTCTCTTCAGTCCCAACTCTAGTCCTGCAGATAGCCCTCCATACACCAAGGATCCGTAGTCGAAGTGGGGGAACACGAGAGAGGATACTAGGAGCTGACGAGTGTTCTGAGGAATGGAATTACGGAATTTTAGGAATTGTTTGAGTACAGTTATTGATTTGCGTGTGATTTGGGAAATATGGTTATTCTAAGAGAGTTGTTGATCAAAGGTGACACCAAGGTTTTTTATTGTAGGATAGAAGTGAATCGGTAGCATGTGGTGATAATTTTAATAAAGAAATTTCATTATATTGGTAGTCATTAACCTCAAAAGAAAAATTTTTAAGAATCGACTCACCAAACTTTCTACAGAGATAATCTAGAACTATCTTAATATTCATAGAAAATAATTTATTTATAAAAGAAATAATGTATCTAAAAAATGTTAGAAAACAAATAAATATAAATACAAAATAAACAATAAATTTGGTAAACATACCTTAAACTATATGATTCCATATCTGTTCAATCGCTTACTGGAAGAACCAATAAATAAATCAACCACAAAGAAAACTAAAAAAAGAAATATTTAACTGGGTACTTTCTTACTTCTATGATTCCCAAAAATTGATTTTTATTCACCAAATGACCATATCTGTCTGTATTTGTTCTTAACTCCACACAATTATTCATTATATTACGCTTAGAATGTATGTGTGATTAGTAATAGATTTTATTTATTTGGATATTATTGGATCCTTAATATCATCATATTCTTTATCATCTTGTTTTATTCACTAATTGTAAATTAGCAGATTTATTATTCACTTCAAAGTCCGTTGAGTTATTTTTATTATTATGATTATTTTTAATTTTATTTAATTTTGTAATAATTATTATTTTATGTTTAACATTATTTTCATTTTAATAGCGGTTAGTTAAATTATTAGTTGCATCAATTGAGATCAATTCATATTGTAAGTACAATATGAGATAAGTATCTCGCTTATAAATTGCAGTACACAACGCCCTAATAGTCAAAATTGTAATTAATAAATTTCACTTATGTCTATCATTTTTTAAATGTTATTTTGGCACCAACCGATAGATGTTGTCATCTGGACCATATTTGATGTTATTTTCTAAATAAAATTTGTTTAATCTCAAACTATTTACTGGTCAAAGTTGTAAACTTGTTCAATTAGTGAGCACTCCAGTGGTTTGTGAAATATTTCTATGAAATAAAATATTAGATATTGAATATGTAGTTTTCATAAGATATATAAATAAAGAAAAAATAGAGTAATAATGAAAATATTTTGAAAAATTGTATATACAAGTAACTCGTTGATAATTTATTGCGATATTTATTTTATAATTAACAAAAATTAATTATATTGGTATAAAAATAAAAGTATAGAATCAAACAAATTTAATTAAATTATAGTATGATACAGAAGTGAGAGCTGAGCATTGCTGGTGCAATAAAATTTATGTTTTAAATAAAACAATAAAAAGAACGAGCATATTTTTCAAATTCAATTAATAACGTTAATACTGAGTCTCTAAGTAAACTAATATAATTCGACATGATTTTTAAATTCGTGACATAACGTTTTAAAGTTATGTTGAAATGGCCTGCATATCACGTTACACAAATTTTATTCTATTGTGTTAAAATACTAAATATAAAATAATAATACCTATTCTTGGACTAGGTGACACAAGCTAAGTGCAAATTGGACTTGGATTGGAAGCGGGTTTCGTTCGGGTTATCCGAGGCCGTGGAAGGAATCTTTCCGATGAAAGTTGGACCGTTATGGATTAGCTGATTAGGAAGTTGAGCGAGGCTAACTCGACCTCTGGAAGTTTGTTGAGGTTTCCTCGAGTGATCTTTGTCCCCAGGGTGAGGCAACTCTTCAGTTTTATCATCCACTCACATATATGCTTTATAAAACGTTTCGATCTCCCGAGTGGACCAAGACCTAGGATTCTTCGGTGAGTAGGTTCTTTTTTTACATCATGTATAAGCCCTTCTTCGAAACTAAGTGCATCGCCAAGACATTTCAATTAAAATTGTATTATATTGAAGACTGCAGCGTGAGTCGTTTACAATTTGTTCCATTTAAAGGCCTGCAGTTTTATGATTAAAGATATATAAGAAGGAGGAGGTCACTTTAATTGGGTGAAAAACGCAATCTACAATTACCAGTGCCATCTATGGTAAAAGCAACTGCCACATCATAGAGCTAATCCCTGACATCATGGAACCTGAGGACTCTCCAGGAAGCTCTGGCCTGGACTCACGTAGTTACCAGCCACCGAAGAAATAAGATGTCCAGCTAGGAAGCCAGGGAACAAAGCGTTGCACTATTGGTATAATTTATTGTACTTTTGGATGGTTTATTGGATTATATATATATTTATATATATATATATATATATATATATATATATATATATAAAGAGTCATCGGACAATAGGTGTTATTTTGTATCACGTCGGCACTTAGGTAGTAGCTCATTATCAAGATTAACAAAAAACTGGATTACATAAAAGGTTTATTCGACCAGTGCTTACGCCTCGGAAAATTGGACACTTTCGAAGTCCGATGAAAGGGGTCTTCAAACCTTTGAAAAAAAAATACTTGAAGAAAGTTAGAAAAATTGTGAGAATTGGTAGGAGTCCATGTGGCAAGGATGGGGACTGATGAGATCCCGAATAAACTTCTTAACGAGCGTGTCGGGGTTGTCTGGTCTTAGGCGGTTTCTCCAGCCTAATATCTCTTCAAAGAAGGCCATCGACAAGGCGTATTCAATAATAAGATAGAAACGGCCGTGCCAGAGGATGAGCCCTGGACACTGACGCAGGTAGAGGAGGTCTAGGTAAGAGAGAATCTGAGGTAGAATAACAGTTCTTGTTGCCGAGATGAAACGGACGGACTAGAACTGTCATGATTGGAGCCAGCTGACTAGTTGCCGAGATGAAGCGGACGGACCAGAACTGTCATGATAGGAGCCAGCTTACTAGTTGCCGAGATGAAGCGGACGGACCAGTAAGCTGATAAGGCTAGGTGCAGCTCTAGTTGCTGAGATGAAGCGGACGGACTAGAGCCGGGGAGAGACGGGAAATTACACTGGTTGCCGAGATTAAGCGGACGGACCTGTCTAACCGTTAAGGATTAGGGTAAAATCTTAATTGCCGAGATGAAGGGGACGGACTAAGATTGCTGGAGAGAAGGATAGGAGATTGGCCATCGTCTTAGGTGTGCGTACATAGAAACGAGTATAGATTGGCAACTTCTCTATCACAAGCAGTGTGCACGCCACCAGTGCCATGACTAGACCCAGGTAAGGATGTGGATCTAAGATCAAATTGGGGATTTAAAATCCCTTATTTATAGGCCTAGTCTATGCGGCTGTGACCGAGAGGCGGTCGGTACATGTCTGCTTGAGATAGTTACGTGCATTGTTTTGGTATCCTTTATTATTCATTGTATAGATATTGCTATGTGTAATGCACAGAGAACATTGATATATAAAAATAACAATATGTATTTTTACAAAATGAAGTAATAAGTAAATTTGGGAACTTCGGTGAGGCACGAGGTGCAGCGCTCTGGTGAGTTGTGATCGCACCGCTTGCTCCCTCTCGCTACAAGCGCCTACATGGAACACGGCCGAGACGCTGCCCAATGCTTCGATGGTTGGATGGTGTAGAAGAAGAATGGAGGACCCTGCTCGGTGTGAGGAATTGGACAGCAGCTGCACTTAACCGATCAAACTGGTGAAAGCTGGTTGAGCAGGCCACGACCCAGTAATGGGTTTTCGCGCCAATTGAAAAAAAAATTCTATCGGTCCCATATGGGAGTGTTACAGTGTTCTAAAAAATGAATTTTATATTCATCTAAATCAAAGACTCTTCGCCATGGCATGCAAGATTTAATGGTATACTTAAATATAGTATTTCTCTTCAGGAATCAAATCTATAATATCAATCAGATGACATCCATGGTATTTAAGTTATCAAATAGGTTTTAAAGCTGAGACATATATATAGGCCGTGGTGGAAGCTACTAGAAGAGACTCAGAGTCGGTAACGGGTACTGCGCCAATTATGATGATATACTTAATGAACTACATTCTCAATACGTAGCACTTAATAACAGAACAGAAAGGATTCGGGCATTATTCTCAATACGTAGCACTTAATAAAAGAACAGAAAGGATTCGGGCATTATTCTCAATTTCCAGTCAATTAGCCATTGTTGTTCATATAACCGAAAATTTTAATGACAAAAAGCATACCGGCATGATACTTAAGGTCACTGTAATATTATTCGCCAATTTGAACCAAAACTAACTCATTTTCAAATTAGTAAATCTGAAGATTCCTCCAATCATTCCTATTTAACAGATCCTTTTCAATTTAAGACTCATATTACTGGATTTGTTCAACAATGACTATTCAAAACTAAAAATGTTTGCTCTCTTTGCCGAAGTCACTGCGTTATACTTCTCATCTTGCCGAATCGACAAAATCCTCAATAAACTAATAGAAGCTCTTAAGAAATCTTGTACGGCGTATGCATACAACTTCCACTTACCTCCTAGTCACGTCCCAAAGTTTTGAGCAGATTGGTTGGGTCGTGTTGAAGTCATCGCTGTTTATATGATTTTAAGAATAGGAAAAAGGAAAATTATGAACAAATAATTTTTATTCTGTCCCTAATTTAGAGATTTTTTTCCTTTAGTTATTCATAAATTATTTTAATATTTTGTATTTTTTCATTCTTTATCATTGCTAACAATGAGAAATGTTACTAGTTTAAAATAAATATGATTAATGATACTTATGGGATAATTTTTAAAAAAAGTCATTTAAGCTCTGTAATACTATTAACGAGGATAAGATCTAGCTGATATTAAAAACTACTTAATTGTACATTATCATGCCAACTTTGATCAAAATCAATAAATCTGTTAACAGAATCATGTTCGACTAGCAATATTATTATATATTAATATTAACGGGTGGACCCCGGAGGACTCCCAAACTCACAGTGATACAGAAAATAATTATCTATTATTAATATGCCCATGCTAGATTTGAACTTGTGTGTTTGAAGTTAGTAGCGCAGTGCCTTACCACTCAACTACCCACTGAAACTTCCCATATGGAGCTTCACAAATCCAACCAACTTAACTAAACCATAAATATTCCAAAATGAATGCCTCAAAATTTTTAACAACTATTCATACAACACAAGATGCAATAGACAACATATATGAATACATATATTTCTTTATATTCATATGCTGCTTCCAACATTAGTATTCTTACATTAATCACTTCGTTATTAATGTTTTTATTATATAATTTACATACCTTTGTACCCCTATTCACTTGTGTAAAATTTCTTTCTTTATCATATTATATTTATTGTACGTATTCCACAAACTCTATTTCTTCTGTTGTCTATCCGTGTACATTTATAACTTTCTTTTTATAAATATATAATTTCTTCCCTCCTATTATGTATGTTATCATTAAGAACCCAATTTTAATATTTTCTATATTGTTTACTTAAAAATTATTTTCAAATGTAACGTAGTTAACTTCCAATAGATCCAGTCAAATTGGTTCAGTCTGGCTCTGACTTTTGTTTAAAAGGTACGTTTTCTGTCTCGTTCATTTACTTCCTTTTTATTTTTATCCCCCATTTTCAATCTCTTAGTTTTTACTTTCATCTTCATTCTTTTTTCCGTTCCCATTTATCATCAATAACCTTATATTACTCTTATTTAATTTTTACGTTTCATTGTATACCCTTTTAATTTTTCATTTACTTTTTTACATATGTTTACATAATTTAAGTGTTCGTATTTTTCGGCTCAATATAAATAGTTTAATCACAATTTGAGTTTATATTAGACAGCGCCAGGACCATCTTCCATTTATTAAATCGAAAGTTCTTTCAAACTAACTGTTTAAACCTCTTAAATTTTTAAAACCCGTGATAACAGATATAGGAAATTATACAGAAACAACAACCCGTAGGTGAAAACTTTTGGACTGAAACATGGATTGCTGTAAAAATCATCAATCAACGATCTGTGATTTTTACTTAAAAAAATTTTTTTTTTCAGTTTATATTTCACCAAAATGTGAAAAAATAGTTTATAAACAATATGTAGCAAAGGAAAATTAATGCCATAAGGGTATATCCCAAAGTCATGTACTGCTTATTCTACATATAATATTTATGAAAGCTATTAGGTATAAACAATAAAAATCCTGTACCATATCACAATTCTTGTCTATCCTTACGTCACGATATAAAAAGAATCAATAATGTGAGAACTGAACTTAAAATTGAGACAGGACTGCAGGATGCTTTTAAAGAATTGGAAGGGTGGGATGTTAAGGTACCGCTAGACACCTATTGTCCAATTGAATTACTCTTAAACCACGTTTATCTTCCCACTGTCTCTAAAGATTTTATTCTCCGCCACCATTTGCTATAGTGCCGTCTGTGAACAGTACCATATTAAATGAATTATTTATAAATTATTTCCAGCTATCCTAACATCCGATACCACGTGAAAAAAAAAAAAAAACCATAAAATAATCTTCTAATGGATAAAGAGAATATTGCTCTTCTCGTAGTATTTTATCAATATATTCTTATTTTTTATTTATTTTTTTTTACATTTCATATCGCACCGGTTTTCTTTTTCTAATTTTTAACGAAATCCCTTTTCATAAAGGGATTTAACCGCTGGAGCTTAAAATTGAATCCTTTGAAATTGATGAAGAAGACAGCACAATTAAACTTCGTTGTTTTGCCCCAGGTTATAAAAATATTTTTTTCATTTGTATTTTTATTATTTTCCTTTTACCTAGAACATTTTTATATAATAAAAAAAAAAGAAGCAATATCCCAACATCATAAAATATCTTCTTAGTTTCCTTATATTTCTTTTATGTTTTAAGGAAGCAGATAAAATAAATAATGGGAAGTTATTATGAGATATTTATATCATAAAAATTGATGAATAAACCTCGAACAATAAAACAAAAACATGCTGACCACTATTTAAAAATTATAAGCCATGAAAAAATAAACTGCGGTCAGAGAATGACAAAAATAAGTTTATAAGTTATAAAACATATTTATTGGAGCCAACGTTTCGGTCAGAATTTCTAGCCTTCATCAGGGTTTACAGGGTTCATTAGGGATTAGTTATATAAATTTTCTTTTCATAACTTTAATTTTTAAATTATTATTATTATTAGATTAAATTATTAATATTTCGTTGTTTCCTCGCATTATATAAGTTTATATTTTTACGTAAATAATTATGTTATTTTACTCCTATATTTAATTACGTTTTATTTCCTAATACAAGGGTGATGTTCTCTGACCGCACCCTGAACCCATCTTCTCCTCATATATATTATCCACGGTCAACTATTTTCACATCATTAGAAATCTATTGATATGAAACTCATCATCCTCGTCCCTTGAACCCATCCTCAATTACCAAGTTAACCTTGGAACCAACTCTAGTTTCTTTGTAAGGAAAAAGCGATAAGGAGAGGATAATGTTTACACAATCACAGATGGGGCTAAGACCAAACATTATGATGTGGTTTTATATTCATTAAAAGAAAAACTTAAAAATAAAGCGGATGAAATAATCCGTATTCAAGTGTAACTTGGATTTAAGCCTAAGATTCCAATCCCACTTCTTGGATTGATGTTAGCAGGAATCATAGTAGAGGAAATTTAAGGCTTATCTCAGTTTTCAAAGCTGAAAGAATTTTGATAAGGGACAGAGAAAGCCAGGACTAGGTAGTCTATGTAGCAACATCCGAGTACAGTTAGTACCACATAGAGTAGCGTTGAGCCTGTAGATGGGAACGAAAATAGTTAACGACGCTTCATTAACTATTTTTAATGTATCTGTTACAATACGTTACATTCCCCAAACCGAACTATTCCAAATTACCGTTACTTCAGAATTTAAAAAAAAAAATTATTTATATGATAGTTCATAGTGCAGTTTAATCTAAAATTAAAAGTTTTAAAAATTTATGAAGTTTTGAAAAAATAGACTTGTAGTTAATGACCAGGGTAGAATAGCCAGCAAAAGATTTTTAAATTTTGATGTGAGGTGAAAATTTATATTTAAAATTGTCCCTGAGGATGGCCGAATTGGCTGAAACGTTGGGCTAAGGATATAATAAAAAGTGTTGAGACTTAACAAGGATACCACTTGATATATTATTTTTATTAAAAAGAAAATGAAAAGTGATTAAATAAATGATATTAAATATAAAACTTATTATATTTAACGAGTAACAGCAAACAACACCTTCTACCTTCTAACAGCTCCCAGTTACAACTAAACGAAGAACAATGGAGGAGATGCTACACAAGTGCTCTCACGAACCCCCTTTTTGACAGACTCTCGACGGACCGACAAAAAACTTGACAACAAACTGAATTCGTACCAGCCAAGCCAAAAAAACCCATCCATATGCTTGCGCATGAGCGAATTCGCTATGGCTTGCCTAGCGTGTAGAGGTACCTTAATGAAGTAGACTAGACCAACAGTTGTGCGGGGAGGTGATTTGTTCCAAATCACGCTCGACCGCCAGTTTTTTACCCGATTAAGTGTACCCACTCAATGAGGCTGGATAGACCCAGGAGAGCTCCCGAACTCCCAGAGGTGACTCATCGGCTAAAGGTAACATATAATACTTACCAACCACAGGTTCAAACCCAGGTCCTTGGAATTAGTAGTACATTGCCTTACCAATGGACTACAAACTCAATGATTAAATATTTATCTCCATAAAATTCATTATGATGATAGTTTTGAATAGTTCATTAGTGTGATGCTTTTTTTAATTGTTGGTGATTTATTTTATACCTCACTTTACATTATCATTTTAAATATTTACTTGTATATAAATGAGTTATATTAACATATTGCATATGGGGAAATATATATATCCCCTCCACACTTATACAATAAAAAATGGATCCATACATTTTGCTGTTTGCATAAATTGAACACGCAGAGGATTAATATATATTTTAAATCAGTGTCAATTAACCAGGTCTGTCCCCTGTAAAGTCTTAAATTGCGGTAATTGATCTGCAAATTTCAGGGATGTTCGGGAACGGTTATTATTGACCTGGAAATAAATGTTGAAATTCTCGGGAAAGAACGTAAATTTTAGTAAACTGTAATATTTTTGTAATAAAAAAAACAAAAAACTGGGTAATAATTTACTACGAAACATTTTATTTAAAGAACTTATCTGCAAATCATCTGTTCTGAAACGTATCAGGACTAATTTCAACTCTAATTAGGGAGGTAAATGAAAATGGTGTGATGCGAGCACAGCACCAATTATTTTTTTCTCGAGTCCTCCATTGAAGAACTATACAACCCCAGAGTGAAAATGGAGGTACTAGTAATAATGGGGGGGACATGTCCGGCAAGTGGGCCTATTGGTCCTTATAGCCAACCCCAAGACAGACCAACGCAATGATTCTTTTTATGAATTTTATTCCTCTACATCGAAACTTTTTGACTTTAAAAGCATACGGGTCATAGTCTAATACATAATGCAGAGCAGTTTTCAGGGCCTATCATCATAAGTGGCTAATAATGACTACTCCACAAATTTTAAGATGTCTTCTAAATCTGCAATGACCTGTAAGAACTCCTATTTAGGCCAAGCAGCCTTTTAGTTCTAAAAAGTAGAGGGTTTAGTTATAAGTATCTTGACTGGTTTCAGCAGAAAACTGGGTCTTTTAGTTAATGAGAACAAGACGAAGTACTTGAAAGCTGGAGGATGTGGACCAGGAACTGGAACATTTGATACAGGTTCATTCAAGTTCGAGAGGGTGAGCTGTCCCACCAGGGGGCTGAAGTGAACAGCCAAAACAATATCTCTCAGGAGATTAGCCAAAGGATCGCTGCTGCTGTCTGGTAAGACATTTCAGAAGCGGGTTGCTCTCTAATGGGATCAATACAAATCACTTGTACGTCCTTTTGTCACATACGGATCCGAGGCTTGGGCCTTCACTAAAGCTGATGAAGAAAGACTCTTGGTCTTCGAAAGGTCCATTCTTAGAAAAATATTTGCACCTGTTGGAGAGGGCAATGAATGGAGAAGAAGGAAGATTGCGGAGCTATCGGCTTTGTATGGAGACAATGATGTTGTTAAGTTTATTAAGGTTGGGTAGACTACGATGGGAAGGTGATGTGGGGAGGATGAACGGCGATGACTTCCCAAATAAGGTCCTCTCCGAGCAATTACATGGAAAGAGAAGAGTAGGGAGGCCGAACATTCGGACGCTGTATCAACGGATCCCCAGGTCTTGCAGGGAACCTGAAACTGGAGAGTTGCAGCAGAAGATAGGACGACCTGGCGGAAGCTACTAGAAGAGGTCTAGGTTCGGTAATGGGCTTTCGCGCCAATTATAATGATGGCTTGTCTCAGCCCTATACATTCCCTCCACACCTTGCCTGCTATCTTGTATGTCCAATCAAGGACTTCTTCACGCTGATGCCATTTAGAGATGCTTAGAAGAGTACTCGGCTCTGCTTTGTGAGACCGCCACGAAATGAAAAAATCCATCACCCCAGCCAATAAACAAAATATTGGATAAGTTTGCAACAGTAAGTAAATGAATTTAATTGGGCTAAATAAGCTCAAATTTGAGGAACAAAATGATGAAATTAAAAAGGGTAATAGATTTAAAACTACAACTATTATAACTCTGTTGACTAAATCAAGAAGTTTGTACGTTTTAAATATATTAACTATAGTGAACATTTCATCATGATAGATAGATAAGTTCATTAGGAAACTGCGGGGAGGAATGGTTACGATTACCTACGCTTGGCCTGGGTCTCATCAAAAGGGTTCCCAGACTCCTTAAACTACCTGTAACTTTGAGCACTGTAAATCAAACCACAATATTGAAACTGTTGTATTATTCAGCAGTTCTGTTTAAGCCACAAAATTAATAAACTAGTTGGAGTATTCTGAAGCCATTATGGGATGAATCGGCCAACTAAAACTACTGTACTATATAATACCAGTATTGAAACTCCCCTAACATAATCCTTTTCTGAGAGCAGATTTACTGCCTTCTATCTAGAAGCTAATCATTTTTGCTCAGATGGAGTACTTGTATACAATGGAAAGTTCTTTTTCATCAAGTATATTCCTTAGAATATGGCATAAAGTATATATAGTAAGTCAATATTCATAGCAAAGCAAGGTTTTATTAGAAACAAGGGGCCGTAGAAACTAATTAAAAAATAACTCATAAAAGCTAGATTTTTATGTTTATGTATTTTTAAAAGTTTTATCTGGATCCAAAATACTAGACTGCCATACTAAGATTTTTAGAATTCATTCACTTTGCTTCTTCTGTTTTTTGGTTTTATAGTCCAATGCGAAAGGGTCTACTCAACAATCCACCTTCCCTTCATTCTCCCGAAACAGTATCTTTACTAAAATTCCAATCAAAAATAATAATGTACATGAATACTCCAATATATTTTTCGGGTAGTCACACAGTGGCTGGTCCTCTATTCTCTCCTATTTTTTCAAAGTACTCAAAACTTCATTTATTGATAGTTATTACAATCTGCCACAACATTGTTGGGAAATAGGTAATAGTGATGACTGATCATATGCATACTAAAATAAAATAAAATAAAAATAAAAATAAATGAAAAAAGGTACTTAAAATCTTTCTCTAAATATATACAAACAGAAGTATACAGAAAATGAACATAATCAAACTATGTACATGAACAAATCAATTGATAAAATAGTACTGATAAAAATAATAAATAAATAAAATAATCACTAGTCACATTTACAATCTTATCATTATTATTGGTGCAACAGACCATAGAGGTCCAAGGCATCGCGCGATATACGTTGGATATAAATCGCGCGTCTCAAGACGTGGTTTTCATAGGGTGGGTTTGTCACTCCCACGCCTATTTTTGTGAGTGTCACCCACTGGCCAACGGGCCTCACAAATGCCCGCGTGGAGGGTGCAAGTGAGTTTTGTATAATTTTATGCTTGAAAAAACCCGAGTAGAGCCAGGGCTCGAACTCACAACCTTTGGGTTGATAGATAGGCGTATTGCAACGCTGCTACCGCTTTACCATCTTAATTTACAATAATTACAGTATCGACCAGAGGATTCCTGAGCCCAATCTATACTCCACGTTTGAGCTCTTTCAGATCTCAGCGCATTCCTATTACAGCGTCACAGGTAATGAGCCTGTGGAGGCAGAGAAAGTGTGCTAAAGCAATAACTAACAACTAAAAACTAAATCTAAATTAGCGATAGTTGAATTGGCAACTAAAACTAACCGGTTAGTTGTTATCTGTTTGCTCATAGCTTACTCTTAGTACTTATCTATTATTTGAAATAAGCAACTGACATTTAGTTTTGAAGTGTTATTGTTAAGTTTTTCGAGGAAAAACATAAGTCAATAATTAGCGCTTAGACCAATTAGAGTAGTAATTTGTGGATGTTTGTAATGTTTCGAATCAGGAACGGGATTGCTGATGGCAGATTTTAGAAAGGTCCTCTCTCTCTAGATTTTTCGTCAGAACGTTCTTTATAAGCTAAAAAGGATGCCCTTGATCCTCCACAAGATGCTGCTCTGCTTAACAAGATCCTACAGACAATTTGGGTTTCAAACCATCTAGTTTATGTCTCTCATGCCCAGTGTGTAAGAACAAAGCTTTTTTTAAAGCCTCAAAAGACGTGCTTTGCACCTCTTCACAGTGGAATTTTTCACTTACTTTTTAAAATGATTGTAAAAGGTTTCGCCAGATTGAAAAGTCCCGGAAGAAATCGCCTATAATATCCCAGCTAGGCCCAAAAACTCCTTGACAACCTTAGTAGTTCTAGGGACTAAATACTCTACCACTGCATCTAACTTCTTGAGATCAGGACTCATCTTTGCTGGAAACTACATGGTTCAGATAACGTACTTCACTCTGCACAAAGTTGCACTTGTCCAGATTCGTATGAAAATTGCCTTCGTTTAGTTGCGCCAACACCCTTCCTAATCGCTGAACGTGTTCCTCTATATTTGCGCTGTTGACGATAATATCATCAAGATATATCAGACATTCAACCCGTATTATTTCTGAATGTAGTTGATTAATCAGTCTCTCAAAGCCGGTACATTAACTAAACCAAAAACTATCTTTTAATGTTCGAAGTTTTTTTCTTCTACGCCGCAGGAAGTGGACTATTACGCCATTTTCCCTCTCGCAGTCCAATACAATTTTACTCTTCCTCTTAGTTGCTCCGTATCCTGCTCAACATCTTCTAGGTCAATAAATGTTAAAAGATGGTCTCCATCCACGTCTCCCATGTTGCAAAGAGGACATTTCGGGGAATCTACGATGCCAATTCGATAGAGGTGTTTTTGGAGCAGATCATATCCTGTTTCTAGGTGAAAACAAGCCACTCTCTCAGCTCTGATAAGATTGGCAGGATTAATGTTCCAAGTGCCTTTTGCCTACGTGGTAATTGCAGTCCTATCCTGATCTTCCGGCCGGATTGGTATCTGATGATAACCACTATCTAAATCTATAAAGAAGAATCTGCTTCGTCCCATACCCTCTAGCGTCTCAACAAGCTCCTTCTCCATTAAATTTGAAGGTGCTGAAAATTAAAAAAAATATTCCATTTTATGATCAGCTTACGTATTGATTTATTTTAACTTTTTGGATTTCTAATATGTTGGGGTTTCGATATATGTCATTTATTTTTTTTACCGTTTTGATGTATAGGTAATGAACCAAATGTGTTGAACAAAAAATACATTTAGCTTTTTTTCAATTCTACTTTTTTTTTAATAGCTCAAGTCCTATGAGGACCTACACAGCCCCACAGTGGAATGTTAGGATACATTTCTCGGAAAAACGCGAAATAAATTAACTAACCCGAGTGGGAATTGAACCCAAAGCCTTCTAAATGCGCTCTGGAACCTTCGGCTCAGCCTGCTGAGCAATCAGATCCACTTCCTGAACCTGGATGTCAGGTTAATGTAGGTTAATGTCAGGTTAACATTCTGGTAAATGTCACAGATCCGACAAAATAACGTGTGATTTTACTAAAAATCTGTCCGATAGCTGGCCATTGTATATAGAAATGCTATTTAACAAAATATTACAGTTAATGTTTTATCGGTTATGATACATAAAAAAGGCAATTTGAATAAGCCAGAAAATTATAGGTGTATTGCTCAGACAAACAGTCTACTTAAAATATTCACCAGAATTTTATACAACAGATTATCGATTCGGTGCCAAGAAACTGATGATATTCCAGATTTCCGGCAGAACAGAGGCTTTTTTTTTTTTTTTTTTTTTTTTTTTTTAATATTTTTATTTTAAGTGGCTTGTTACAATTGAAGCGCTCAGGTACCACTTACTATATATCTGTAGATTTTCGAGGAAGATTCCATTCAGTCTCGCATTCTAAACTTTGGTGCAAACTTTTCTTAATGGGAATAAGTCGCTAATTCCTTAGAATGCTCGCACATTTATGGCAGCTGGTAATTTTTGCACCAAATTACGTTGATGCATTATATTTTTGAAGACCACGTTTCAAAAATTTGTAATAGTAGCACAGACTAAATAGTGATAATTACACTTTTTGTGGTTTAAATTCACAAATGTTCCTTTATCTTTTGTCATTCATTTTATACTGTTATCATTTATAAGCTACAAATGATTTTTTGTGATATTTACTCTTTCTAATGAAATTGGCAAATAAAAAAGAAAAAGACCTGTTTTTATTTTGTTTTTCTAAAATTACAACTACCGTTATTAAATATTCTATTATTAATATCAAAAAATACCGAATACTGGTATTGAACTTTTCGTCCGATATTGCAATCCAGCAACATTGTCACGACTTCAATTTGTTAAGCTATTTTCATAGAGAAATTTTTTTTTCAACTTTGAGTTGAATATATTTACTCTTTATTAATTAGCGATTGGTAATGTAACGTCCAATTAATTAAAAAAATAAAAGTTACATATATTGTTCATACGAATGTTTTTTAACTCTAAACAGTAGTAAACCATAGTTAAAACATGTCGTTATCTCCTGTTTTTTTCCAGTTGGCCATTGGCTTTAGAGCTATTGCAACGACTCCAACGCCTCCTCCGGAAAATGCCCATTTGAGAAGGAGGGAAATTGGAATTTCTACTCTGCGACGCCCCCCCTGAATATGAATCACTATTTAAGGTTCGCAGCCACGTCGACTAGCCAACTTTAACTGAAACTATTACAATTCAATAGGATACATATTTTTTCTGAAAAAAAAAATCTTTTGTTACAAATTCTGATGTTTGATTTTTTGAAAAAAAAAATACATACTACCAACAACGTGTAGCTACGGAGGGGAAAGAAACGATTATTTTCGACTAGTACAAAATAAATTACTGTGGGTCCTTACCTTTGAACTATGGGATTCAAAGAAAAAAATAACATACTTTTAAGAATTTCTTATATTATCATTTTTCGCCTTTATTATAATTCGATTTAGTATTTATGAAATGCCAATATTATATATATTTAATGTATAACAAATTCAAAACAAAAAAAAAAAAGACGCTTCAAGTAAAGTATTATTAATTATTTTATGAAAAGGAAATTCAGATACATTTTAACCTGCCATTAAAACACTTAAGTACGAATTTTTGTAAGAATAAAACCTGAGAAACTTTAGTACTTGATATTTTTTTGTAATATTTTGAGAAAGTGCAATTCGCTTGCGGCCCCCTTTGTCATATGATTGGGATAACCACTTTGGGAATCACTGCTCTAAACTAATACATCTACTTGCAATTTATAGCATTCTTGTACAATTGCTAAGCTACACATATAATTTGTTCATTAGATATAAGCAATATCCAGTTTATACTGACACATATGAAATATATAAACTGTTGAGCTCAAGGAACAGATTGCTGGAGTTCACTTAGAAGATGAAAAAAAAAATGAGTTTAAAAATACACTAATTTTTTCCAGTAATAAAAAAGTGGGCGAAAAGCCCGAACAGATGTCTTTAGCATTTGTATTAGATAAGACAGGCAGAAGCCTCATGAGGACATATCCTACGTCCATATCAGTTCTGATGATGATGTACAAGCAGAAGAGAAGGATCTATACCCAAATCATGACCCAGAAGACGCCTACTACAAAATTAGCAGAAAGGAACAAGTTGTGCTCTTCTGGCTCAGGGGTCACAACAGGATGAGGGCAATCCTCTATAAAAGATTCTCTGTGGATGTAGAACTGGAGACCAGACTACAGATCCTCAGTTAGAAAACATCAGGAAGCGAATCTGGCCAAACCCTTGGCGACCAAGCTTTGGGGAGGCTTGGAGGCTCCAAAGACCATTCAGTTTACAATTTTACTTCCAGACATCACCATTTGAGGGAAGATCGATAAAGAAGAAGAAGTTCCGATAAATTCTGGCCATTTCAGTTGCTAATAATATTGTGTTTTATCTTCCCTGATCTAGGTTAATACATAAAAATTACTGAATCTTCAAAGATACTTTTAAATGAGATTTCGAATTATCAATTTAGATAGTGAAATGTTGACGGCTATCATCACGTTGGTTCGTTACTCGATAATATTCCAATCGAAATAAAAAGCTATTTGTATTCTTATAACAACTATTATAATTTCAGCCACGAACCCCAACTGATTTCCAATGTAAATTATAATCCATTCATAGCGAAATCAGATCTTTGTTTGAATAAATGAATCCGAGAGTGGGAAAGCCGTAACCAGCACGGGGTCGATAGTTACCAAATCGATTAGCTTAACCTAAATGTTCGCTATCGATTCTTATATTAAACATGGACAGTCAGATATCGTATATATTTATACTTCTCTACTTAATGTAGTAAACAACAATTTGTATCCCAATGACATACGTTTACTCTGCATTATTAATAAACGCGTATAGTAAGCCTTTTTCACAGGTCACGCGAGTCCTGAGTTATCTATAAATCGCCGACGAGGTGGCAAACGAAATAAAAGACCAGTTAGTTATAAATATTTTTTTAAAAAATGAGAATAAAATAGTTCTTAACCTTTAACGGACGGATGTGAGATAGCCAAGGTAGCAATTAAACATTCATACCTTTAGACTTTGAACTCACACTGCCCTTTTGAACTTTTCATAGAAGAATCTGAACTCATCTATGGGTTTTGAGAATTTTTTTTTTTTTTTTAATCTAACTATGAACATTTCATGAATTCATTTTTAAGCACTTTAGTCTAATGATTGTAGGTTTAAGTATGACATTTCATTGGATGATGACCGTGCCTCACCCACTCAAAAGCTTTAATAATAAAAATTAATTGGAATATTTATTACTGATTTCTTGAATACTTTTACATTTTCCGGAATTTGAAACTTTTTATTATTTCTTCGTTCATTATGTTATCCGAACGTTTCGGGCTTTATAGCCCATTATCAAGTTATAAAATAAAAATATTTACAATCAACAGTTTTTTATTTTATATAACAAATTTCACATTGCATTTTATTGAAACTTTGAATAATAAAATTATTTATAACAGTTCACATATCTTAATCTTAATATTTTGAGACCAAACCTTTTCTTTGTTAGTATTCCTATTTTCTCCTCACCTTAATATTTATAACGAACAGAATCACGTGATCCCACCTCTAAAAAAACATTTAAAATTCTCACAACCCCATATAAACGTTAATGATATTGCGTATAACCGCAAACTTTGATTTATATTTAGTTATATATTTATTGTGTAAACGTGCCTGCACTCAGCGGAAAAGGGGGTGAGTTAAAGTACAATAAAAATATAATCAAAAAAGAGAAAAAAATAATAATGAATAAATTGCTCATTTTTTCCCCTGTAAATAACGAAAACCCCGAAACGATGACTCCAATATAACTACAATATACCCTTATCAAAACAATTATCAAACTATGACCACTGGAGAATACATTTACATGTAGATAACAGAAACCTAGGGTTGATACCTACCCACCAGTAGAATTATCGTAATATTAAGTGAACAACAAACAAACTTATAGGTTGACTTAACCTTAACTTAAATGCTTAACGTTATTAACTAAATTTACACGATTACACAAACGAGGAACATAAAATAAAAATAAAACAGTTTAGTTCGAGCCCCACTTGGGTGTACTTCTGGCAGAACACAAGGTTGTCCGATATCTCATTTTCGGCTACCGTCTCACCTTCCCCACAAGTATGAAGTTGACCCCTGCCACAACTCTCCTACCCAGGACGTGCTGAAAAAACGTTGCCACGCACTTTACTATATCTATACTTCTAGTGTTAATGACCAACCATAAAAACAAAACATACACGATAACATCTCTTAAATGGTGATATTTCGATTCAAACAGTAAAGACACAGGACATAATAAGCTTACACCACTATATACACCACTTGGTATTGAACAATCGTAACGTGTTCAAAAACCCAATCAGCAGATATCTAAAATATTTTTTTCCATCATGGCAACCGTACACACCCGTTGTCTTCGCAGATTTCGCCAGTGTTTTTATTTTATATAGATCGGTAGTTGAAAATCTCCCCATCTCATCAAATAAGAGAATAAATCACGCTTTGTTGATTAAATATATATTTGCACTGATTTATGACCGTCACAAGAGTTTTTTCTCTGATCCTATAATATTTTTATTTATTTCTCAACTACCAGAAAATTTTTAACATTCGAACTTACAGACCGCATGGCAATAACATAGCTATCAGAAGCAGCTACATGTTCATTTACAAGTTAGAATTAAAATACTTCGGCTAAACTAAACGACAGCCACTTAATGACAAAAACAGATTTTACAACCTGGATAGACCTCTCCTCATACTCAACATACTCAATAAAGTTAACGAAGACTGTTGCCAACTGCCACAGCTGCATGTGGTATTACTTTGAAACTGCGGCGCAAATGTATATGCATCTTGAAGAGCTAAATATTTTCCTACCAAAGCTATGTTAATTTATTTCCTAAACGAGCCAATACTAGCTGATAAACTTTTCCATTTATGCATATATTTCCTAGGTCACGGAAAAAGTATGTTCAACTTTAACTTTTTAATAAAAATTCATATTGACCTTACTTATCTATGAGAAATTTTACACGATAAATAGATGATGCATTATGAAAACAGAATACTTGTTTCGGAGAGACACGATAGATCACGGATATCTTTTTCTTAACAGCTTTTCTGACTGGACATTCACTTCTGGAAACACAAACTTCAGGCCACGCAGTTCTCTTACGCTGGTTTTCCTGTTGCTTTGAGTTAAAGAAAAACGTTTTTCCTCGGTAAAAATCTTTCCTTTCCTTCGAAATCACATCATAGTAGATTTAACCAGTGTAAAGTTTTCTTTATAACTCGTACTTATTAACGTAGGGGGTTCCATTTTATTAATGTTCTGTTTAATATTATTTTTTTCTTTATTCACTAGTAATCTTTATCATAACCGTTTTCATAGCTGATTTTTATATTTTGTGATTTTAAGCGGAATTAGCTTCAGTTATACCCAAAATATTTCTGGCTAACTAAATGACAGCCACTTGAAGACGAAGACAAATACTAAGAAATGTTTTTTCTTTCTCTAGAGTACTTATATCATATGTGGAAAATCCCCAGCCCGCAAGACATTTAACCCAATTAAAAAACATATTACACTACTTACTCATACTCACAGAATCAAGTAAGCGAGCAAGCCGAGTGGCGGAGATCAAAGGTTATGATGTTTGCCGCCTCACTGGTGGCGCAACAAAAGATTATTGCTTCTCTATTATTCTATACTAGATGATTCTAGATCTTTCCTTCATTTTGCCTATATAAGCGGGTGGATGGCCCGAACTTTAGTTCAGTTCTATTTGAGCTACCGAGGTGATAACTTCGACAAGCGATATCCCAGCGAACTGCTAGTGTCATCAATTTGCTTTGTGGCTTTGTGTGCATCTTGAGTGCTTACTAATTATATTTTTTTATTAAGTTTATGTAATGAATCGTAAACGAAAATGATGTCTGGTGAAAAGAAACGAAAAGTAGATAGTTTAAGTTGTTTTTCGTTAGACATGAAGTCTAATAGGACTCCACTATCCGTTTTATAAAATATCATTATCGATCGACAGCAAAAGATCCACTAACAAAAATACTCATTCTTGAAACTTCATAAAAAAAAAATATATGCCGTCCACAGCTTGTAGCCACAAAACTTAGCCGATTGTTTTAAAATTTGACACCCAAGTTACATATCACTTGAACTCAACATTTTTTTTCCCATCAAAGTGCTTCCTGAGGATCATAAATATCAATGTATTCTTTAGAGAAGAAAAAGTTCAGAACCTCTGAGGGCTTCCAACTTCATTACGGCTACTAACGGAATTTTCTCTTGAAATTTAATGAGGAAAAAGGTTACTAAAACTCTGACGTTTTATAAAAAAAAGTACGTTATTATAAATATGATAAACTTTAATAATAATAAAATTTAAGCGAACTTTAAAGTTTTATGCCTATACCCCCAATCGCTGTCTACAAGCAGATGATATCAGCCATGATACAATCCTCCCAACTATGCTTCCTACTAACGCTAGGATGTTTACCTGTCGATTCATTGATTATTAACAAGATAGAAATCAGTTCTTATTCGCTGTAATGCTATCACCTGAATTATATTTCCGGTTTCATAAGTTAAGAAAAATTTTGAATTATAAGTTGCAAATTTTGCGTAAATTCTCCGATAAACTCAACAATTTTTGGTCCGAGTATATTACGCAATACTTCAAAAAACTTCAGGCGCTGGCATTCCTCAATATAAGAAGCCACATATCACATTAGTACAGAATAGTTGTTTCAGAAACCGAAAGTCTGCATTGGATGAGCCCTCTACAATGCAGGCAGTGCTGGAGCCCCTTTTGGCCAGTGGTGGAACCTAGCATCACTTCTAGCGCTATCTGTAGGAAGAGGAAAAAAACTTGTGCATGAGAGAGCCATCTTCTTTTTCTACAACCAGTTCTTTTTCTTCACTCTTAAATAGTGGGAAAATGAGCGAGTAGTGCCTCCCGGAACAGAGGAGTTAGAAGGAAATCGAAGAATGAGGAGAGGATAACCAAAACATGGAGTAAGTCCACATCAGTCAATATAGTTCACAACGTCCATCAACATCATCATCATAGGCATACCTTCAGTTTTTCTAGACCTATGATCAAAATTAAATAACTCTTGCAAACAATAAATGTTTAGTTTCGGCCACCCCTACTAAATTATTAATTATACTAGAATGTATAATATTTTGGTAAATTATAATTTTTAAGTTTCTGGCAGAAGGTGCGAGCTAAGAATTTTCAAAATTAAAATATAACAGGAATTCTAAAATAAATATAAATTTTAAAATGTATCTCCTATAATATTTAAATTCCCAAAATTGTTGCTGTTTCTGCTGCTAACCATATATTTTGTTTTACCCGTATTTATTTCCTCATTTTTATCAATATAGTTGTATTTAATTTTATTATTTCTCATATTTTGCTAATAGTACCAAATCGAATTGAGCAATGGTGCAACAAATGGCGGATACAAGTCAATGAATCGAAATGCACCCATGTGACTTTCACTCTCCGCCGCAGCTTCTGTCCACCTGTTACTCTTAATAATATACCTCTACCCAGATCCGACACACTACGATACCTCGGATTCATTTTGGACAAAAGACTCACCTGGAACCAACATACTAGAATCAAAAGACAAGAACTCAACAGACGATTCAGCCAACTATACCGACTGCTCAGCCGGAGCTCTCATCTGTCACTAGAAAACAAACTACTAATTTATAAGACCATACTCCAAACTATCTGGACCTACGGACTTGAACTTTCGGTAACAGCTAAACCGTCGAACATCAAACGTATACAATCCTTTCAATTCAAAATCCTTAGAACCATAGTTAATGCACCCTATTACGTTTCCAACAGAACACTACACCTTGACCTACATATCCCTTTTGTCCTTGACCTCATACTAACCAAATTCTCAAAATTCCATATAAACCTTTCCAACCATCCTAATCCTTTGGTTCAAACCTTATCTAGTTCCACCCATCCCTACAGCCCAACTAGAAGGTTGAAACGGCAGTGGTCAAGAGACTTATTAAAATAAAAATGGACAATTGGAGTTCTGGCAATGGTCAGATTCTCCACTCAAGTTGAGTGATTGCTACTATAGCGCACTTGCTCAGCCTCCACTGACTCACTACCAGTGATGCGGCGAGAGGGATGCGCTGGGATCTTTTGAGCTCTGCTCTACACCTCACACGTGGGGGATAGAGTGGGCTCAGGGATCCTCAGGTCGATTGTGTAAATATTGTATATCAGAGTGTAAATGTGACTAGATACTATATTATTTTATTATTATGTTAATTTATTTATTTATTTTTCATACAGATTATTTGATTATGTTTATTTTTTTATTCTTTTGTTTGTATATATTTTAAGAGAGTTTTTTTATTTATTTTTTTTATTCATTAATTTATTTTATTTTAGTATGTATGAGATCATTCATCACTATTACCTATTGTCCACAACTGTGTGGCAGATTGTAATGAATTTATTACATCAATAAATAATAAGTATTAAAAAAAAAAGGACCAAATCATGAGTATAACCAAGCACTGGTAATTTACCACGATGTTAAACCCTTTTCGCTATACGACAACTTTCTAATAACATATTCTATTGCTAAATTAGGTAAAACAGGTTAAGGATAATGCATCTGCTTTAAACCTGAACGAATCTCAAACTTGGAATAAAAATAACCGATCCCAACTTTACTAAACGTTTCGGTCATGCACTTTGGTACTAGATTCATTAACCTCTTTGATACATCCTGTTCAATACAAATATTATACAGCATTTCGCATACGAAAACCTTTACTAAAAAAAAAAAAAATTGTGAAATATAAACTGGTAAACTTTGCAAACCGTTATTTGGTATATGCAATAACACTGCTTCAAAAGGGAAAATGCTGGGGGCTAAACGAGAGTTTTGTCATAACAAACACATTTCGTTATCTATCTTAGTTAAATAAAGGCTTAAATACAATTTTGCGATTGATAAAAATGATCAATGTAGGACTTATAACAATATTTTAATGGAAGCATAATCTTTATTGAAATATTATATACTGAACAATACTCATACTAACAAAATATTTCAGCAATTCTTAGCTGTATAGTACTAAAACAAGGTATTACGAGTATATACCCATGAACAATATATGTGAACAATGGAAAGGCAAGGAAGTTTCCTCAGGCAATTGTTATGAAAAAAAAAGTGTGAAAATGAAATGAGAAGAATGTGTTAATGTTACGAAGCAGCACTTCAAGACGACCAAATATTTTCAGTTAAAATTTTTAATAATGTGACAATTGTATGTTTAATCAAGTTGAAATATATTCAAAATAAATATCCAAAGCGACGCTTAATAAGTATAATATAAATCAGTCTTAAAAATTAAATTCAGATTAATTTCAAAACCTATAGATGACGTATGTATTGCCCACTCCCACTACATATAACAAAACGAATAAACTTTCGACACATCATTAAATTTTTAATCATTTATTTTTTTTAACTAAATAGCCAAATTTCAGTATCAATTACCAGGGTGGCAATACAAGTTAAAAATTGATAATTCGATTATTTTATTTGGTTTATACTAAAATTTTCGTTTTTTTTGTATTTCAGATATTTTCAATAGATTCAAAAGCTAAAATTTGAACTGGATAGAAATTTTATTATTTCATTTGGAAGTAAGAAATGATTTTTTTATGACATAGCAGCATCTATGAATCAGGTCGCGATTTTTTTACGATAAATATATATTTGTTTCAAATTAAAAAAAAGCGAACACCTACACCGATATAATTTTACTATTTAGATAATGTTAGACAAATAGAATTAACCATATCTAAGCGACTTCAGAGATTCCAAATCGAGCATCCTAAAAATCTCAGGATAAAAAAAGAAAAAGAAATAATTTTAAAAAATAATTTGAATCCGGCTGTGGAAGATAATTATTCATTCTATTACTGTAGCCGTGAGTCAACCCTATAGATTTTGGAGCCCACCTCTTGATAGGGTGAAATCTGGCGGTAAAGCGCGAGAACAATCCACATTTTACTCATTAAATATAAGGTCAACTTCCTCTGCATGCCCCAGGTTATAACAAAGATTAATAAACAAATGAAGAATAAAACAAGTTGACATTTAGATTTCCACATGATCACGAAATCTCTTTTTTAGGTAGTTTAAACAGGACTGTAACTCACCCCGACCCCTTAAATAACACAAGCTATGCAGAACGCTTCAGTACCTGCGTGTCTTGCAAAATGGTATTCTATTACGCCGTAATGCCAGCAACCCCTTTCAGATAATAAAGCAGTTAAGCATTCTTCCACCTTAAGTTGTAAACCAAAAAAAAATAATTTTCTATAATGTATTTTATTTTCAATATAAAGCGTTTAGTTACACTATGGACCCATGTAAAAACGGACATTCTAGGTACTGTTGATATTTTAATTTAAAACAACACAACGTCAGTTATATTCACTTCTTTATTTTTATTAAAAATATTCACATTTTTTAACAAAACATTTTGTTTTATGACATGTTGCCCTTTCAAGACAATTTATTTATTAAAAATATATAAAATCTTAGGAACTAGTCGAAGTAGGTAATGAAAGATTTAATTTATAAACAATATCTTCTCTAAGTGTGGACGAAAAATATTTGTATGGATTGATAATATTGTTTATTTCCTTCAGTGGTTGAAAAAATTAATTCAAACCGATATTAAAAATTACCACAATAAAATAATTTATTTGTCCAACGAAATTGAAAATAATAATTAAAGGTGAATTGAATTCTAAAATAATAATTCATTAAAAAAGGGATGACCATACAATACTCTTAAAGACTAAGTCTAATTAGAAAATAAATAAAAGTTTTATCCAAAAACTAAAAAAAAATTTCTATAATATCAGATGAAGACAAAAAGGAGGACACAAATAAAAAAGAAGCAATATTTTAATAAAATGGAAAGAAATAAGACATTATTTTAAGGTACAATATTCAATTTTTCTTATCCATTATATTAATGCTTTCTTCGTTTTAATTTTATAAATTATGACCTACTATGATTCCAACAATATGATCAGTGATCATCTTGACTAATCACATGAATTAAAAAAAAAATACAAAATTGTTTAAAACTTTAAAACGTGGAGTAGAATTTTGTAGAAGAGTTACTTCACTGGCAACAGACAATTCTTCAGCTAATATAAATACAAATATTTGGTAATCCAACAAAAGTAAATAAATTACACAGAAAAAAAACCAACTAAGAAAATTTATTCAGAAACTAACTCCTGAATGCTATTGGGTCATTATGTACTTAATCATGATTAGTTTTCCTTAACACTTTATCGCCACGTCTGCGGATATCTGCTAGATTAGTCTCCAAATTTGTATTGTCATGATCACCCTTTCCGGCTATGAATATAACTAACTAACTCTTTTTACAGAAGGAGTTAAAACGTAACTGGAAGCCTTTCGTCTTATAACAAATGTACATTGAGGACTTGCTGACTGGAATGGGCACGATTTCAGAAGCTACTGCTCTAAGACAGGATATAATAGTTATTGAATAAGGGAGGGTTTGAACCCAGAGATGGGCATGAACTCGACGATACATACGCGAATACTCGAGAAGCCGCGGTTTCTTTTTCGAATATGAAGGATAGCGGAGTCAAACTAATAGGGGTCCAACGTAAACCTAAACAAAATTGTCTACCCACTAGATGCGACATAGAGCCTTCTCGCCGACCAAAAGAGGAATCATCTCCACTTTCTCCAGAGTATATTGCCTACTGAGATATCTAACGCCTGCTCTTTTTAATTAAAAATCAATTTGGGAATATTGTGGAAGATACTCCCGTACCATCTACGATTCTGGGCTTCGCAAACGCGAAATGTTAGAGTTGGTTGTAGTAATTAATGTCCAGTCAAAGTAATCGAACGGGTCTTACTCATCCTTTCTCGTTTACGAGGAAAATCGCCAGGCACCTCTAAAGCATCTATCGATCACTCATCTCTAACTCTGTGTGGTCGTATTATTGGTAGACTCAACTAAGACTCAAAATCAAATTGGAATGTGACTTCCACTATATTATGTTGATTTGTGAACTGCTTTATCGTAGTTTTATGAACCTCATTCTAGCTTAAAATTCTTTGTAGCAACTCAATTGGGTTGTGGCGTCGACTTATCTTAATATATAAGATTAATATCTCTGTCGCACAAAGAACTTTAAAAAAAAGAAAAATGACCGTGAAATAACTCACACTACAAGATCAGCTTAAAGACTGCTTTATTTCTATAATATAAGTTCATTTTAAATAAAATACGATTAATTAATACCACGAAGAGGTAACATCTTACACACTCCAAATCTTTCAACGGATTTTTATCTCAATAAACGTGTTCTGTCTTTATCTCCTCATCTCTCCCCTTAACGCTTATCACTTTGTTTTATGTTTTAATTAAGAATAATTTTTTTATTGTTATTTTCTTACTGATTTTTTATAAAAAATCTGTTTTAATTCTCTTTTATTGTATTATTAATTCATATATTAAGGTTAATGATATTGTTTCGTCATTTCTAACGTATTAAAGATTATTTTTAATGACTGTGAATTGGTGGATATGCTGTTTAATAATTATATTTTATGAATAATGAGAGAGGGTGGATTTCTTAAAAATCTTTTCTTTTTTTTAATTGATATAAAAAGAATTGTTTCTCAATTAATTAATTTAATATCCAAAATAGTCTCAACACTATATATTTATCTATTTGTCCTACGTTTCGGCCCTTCCAGCCATCCTCAGGGACATCTAAACATTTAACAGCTTATATTACAACTTCACTTTTAAACATTTACAATAACATTATTACTTATTATATAATACA
>NW_027113955.1:217126-228476 GCF_000696795.3 Halyomorpha halys
GTAATATAAGCTGTTAAATGTTTAGATGTCCCTGAGGATGGCTGGAAGGGCCGAAACGTAGGACAAATAAATAAATATATAGTGTTGAGACTATTTTGGATGTTTAATTATTTAATTGATAATTATTACCTGGTCTCGAAAAATTTTGAAATAATATAATTAAAGAATTGTTTCTGTATTCCTCATTAATTTTTTCATAGAAATGAAAGTATTGCTTAAGTTTAAAACAAAAATAGAGGTATCTATGGAACATCTAATATTACTAAAAGGGAATAATAAATATATTTATATATGGAGAAACTGCATGATAAACTTATGTATTTTGAACTTAAGATGAGAAAGGAAGAAACAGAAGGAAGGCCAAGCCGTCGGGTCTACCTGGATAGCAATTCGGATATTGTCTCTCAGTTCCCTTCGGGGCTCGACAAGAATAATAGCTGAATTCGCTTAGGTCCCGGTCACCAAAGCTACCAACCAAACCCTTTTTCTTAGCTTATTGTGCTACCACTATCTAGAGCCTCTTATCTGTGATTTAAACGTGGAAAATTATAATAATGAATGTTGAGAACAAAAAAAAAAAATAATAATTCATGATATAGAAATAAAGAGTTCCGAATTTGTGCGATTCGTCGGCGTTGATTTCACAAGTGCTGAATTTTGTGAGAACAAAGCTATACATAAACAAAATCTTAGGCTGACAATATATATATAGTTACACTGATATAATTGTGTAAGTTTTTCACTTTTTAGGGAGTAGGATGGCAAAGAGGTAAGGTACACGGCTACAAACTCCAAGGAAGATAATTATTCAGTTTGTTATGGTACCCATGAGTATACCTAAAGGGATATCTTTAATTAGGGAGAAATCTGGCGGTTGAACGTGAGAGTGGTTTACATTTTACTATTTATATATAAGGTCAAATTCCTCGTATAATTATTCAGAATAATTTCCTGGGTTGTGCGTTTCATGCCCCACCAGAAATATTTGCGTCGTAATGCTAGTAGAGTTTCGTTCAGCCCACGGTGATTAGTTTTTCCTTGGTGATACACCAAGGTTACCTCTTTTTGATGTTCTGAATCTCAGGGTATCTACCATCGATGTGCATCGAATAAATGATCGATCTACGCCGATCGTTTCCGTTCTCCATAGCCACTGGATCTTTTTCCACACTGTCGCGCTTCCAACATATAAAGGGTGGATCTTGTCGGCATGGATGCTTTTTCTAGCGAGGTCCTCTTTCACACCCGGTTGAAACCAATTCGTCGTAATGGAACTACCGCCATACTTGCTATGTTCCATCTTCAACAATCCAGTGGTTTCTGTCTTCAAAATTATCAACAGCGTTTACCATGACCGCTCGCGATAACCAATCTGCTAACGTTTTCTTCACCCAGTTTGTACGTGATTTCCATGTTCCACTGGCTCAACAGTTCCTCCCACCTATTTATTCTCACCGACGATTCCATCACTGGGTCTGTGGTCCGTCTAGACACTATATCGTCTCCCGAACCAGTTGGATCGGAAATACTTAGATTTACAGTAGTTATCGTTCCAAGGCATTGTAACGCGCTCCTGCCTCTGTGAGACGCCTACTAGCGTAGGCCTCGGGCCGCTCTCCTACCTCACCTTCATGTGACAGCACTGCTCCTAGCGCGTACTCACTAGCGTCAGTTGTGAGCGTGAACTGGTTTTGGAAGTCAGGAAATACTAGTACTGGTTCCTTCTGCAATTGATCTATACATTTTCGTATATTGTCTACAATGGCCGGGGTCCATCGCACTACCCTTCCTTAGCAAACAGTTGAGGAGTACAATGTGTTCCGCGATATCAGGGACGAACCGATGGTAATAGCTTAATGTACCTAACAATCTTCTGATTCCTTTTATGTCGATCGGAACCACCATCCGATGTAAGGCTGCTACCTTCTACAAATCCGGTCTAACCCCCTCCAGAGATATGATGTGTCTTAGAAAATGTATTCTTTTTTGTCCCAGTAATGATTTCATCCGAGATAGTATAGTCCGAATTCTCGCATTCTCTGAAAAACGTTCTTTAAGTGTTTCACATGAACTGTAACCGATTTACTAATCACAAGTAGGCCATCCATGTAAATCAGTATGTGTATCAGTTCATCTATATCTCTAAACAATTCGTCCATTAACCTTTGAATTGCAAGGGGGGTGTTCTTCAGGCCGACCAGCACCTTCGTGAATTCATAGTGCCCTCTTTCAAAAGTAAATGCCATTTTGTGTTGGTCCTCTGGGTGCATAGGAATCTGATGATACCCTGCTCTCAAGTCTAAGTTACTAAAGATTTTACCTTCTCCTTTAGATTCCTTGTCTTCTATAGTTTTCGAATTCCTCTCTGATGTGCTTCCTGAGCGGCTGTGGGTATCGCCGTTCTTTAACCTACGTCACTCTTTCTTGTTTTAGTGAAATCCATACACTGTCCTTCCTGTTGCAACCAATATATCGCCTTCATTAAAAAAAATGTCGTCAAATTCATTTAAAATTGAGTCCTTCCAATTCTCCGCCTGTGTTACCAACCCTATTCGCGCCTTCCCATCTGCTATTGTTTCTTGGAAACAACAATCTTGCTCGCCTTCATCCATATTTCTTCTTTGATACATGTATGGGCACAGTCGGGCGATGCATCCTTCGTTTCCAAACTCGAAACACTGAGTTGGGGGACACTGGGCTCCAGGTGCCCAATTTCGCCGCGACCATAACACTTACGGTCTTGTAATGTATTGGTTTTGCTTCTCATGATTTTCTGTCCCTGTTCAGCGTTTTCTTCCGGCCGCTGTACTTCTACTCTCTTCTTCTTAAATGCAGCAGAGTTTTCCTTGGCTGATTATACGTAATCTCCCTCCATCCTGGTTCTTCAACATGCATTCTGGATTCCTGTTCCCAGGCGCTTGTGTCTATAAGTTCTTGAGCATACTCGACAAAGGAGAATTCTCGCGGAATTCCCTCCTTCTTCCACTGAACTTAACTCTTTTGCCAACTGAATCTTTAGTATATTATAGGATAGGAATAGCATCCGACCCTGTAGCTGAATTTTCTCCATCATTTCGCTGAGTTTATCGGCGATTCTGTTGTAGCGCGCCAGGAGTTCCGCGGCATACTGCCCATCAGATTGTCTCGGTTCTTTCGTCTCCCTTATCATCATAAATATGTCCTCTTTTGGGACCCTCTTCCAAATGCCTTCTTCAATCTCGCCTTGATCACGTTCCAGGGTGTTTCTTCATCCGCTTGGATTTGATTGAGGATACTTCTTTTCACTCTACAGACGACTACTGCCCTTAACGCCTCAGCATCCTCACTGTGAAGCAGGTTTTCGGCTGTCTTTGCGTCTATGCGATTAATAAGTCGATCCCCCTTTTAGGAAATGGCTAAACTTCCCTGTCTCCCCGGTGAACCCATCAAGGATCGGAAACTGCCCGCTAAAGATATTTCCGGTAGTGGCTGAAGCTCTGCCGGAGGCGGGTTCTCTCCAGCTACAGGTTTGTTGTCTGCTGCTATAGGTTGGTTGCCTTCAAGTGGGTTGCTGAAGTTCGATGTTTAGAACCGGCCATCTCACTACGGCCATAATTCAAAGTGAAGAATTTTTTTTTTAACGAGACTAAAATTTGTTTTTCCAAAGGTCCCGGGTTCGGCACCAGTTACGTGTTGTCGATGAAAAGCTAATAAAAAGGTAAAGGATTGTCGGAAGAATACTCTCTGAATGCGTAAACAAGACAAACCTTTATATAGTTCACAAAACATACATGACAATCAGCTGTTCGACCCGGTAAGCCTGTCAGCTGTTACCGTCTTGAGGCCGTAACATATATATAAGTTACAGCCTTAGTCAGCTGTTACGTCGATTTCAGCTGTCTGATCAGACATGAGATCGGGTAGCAAAGATGTAAAGCGCACGGTTACAAACTTCAAGGGACTGGTTTTGAATCCAGCTGTGGAAGATAATTATTCATTCTATTACTGCAGCCATGAGTCAACCCTATGGGTTCTGGGGCCAATTTATGGCATGCTGAAACAATAGAATAAAAGTCCGTTTCTACAGTTTTTATTTAATGGTATAGTGAACTATTAATTGAAACAATCTTGACAAAGTTACCAACATTTACTAAAACTCATCAATTGAAAACAAAAACAAAACATTTCATGTAACCTTCTCCTATTAGTTCATATAGGTACCAGTAAGGGGTACAGCTAGGGTTGCTCCAGTATAGCAGCATCACAGTTATTTAAATTATGAATATAATTTACATATATATATTCATCGAGTAAATTTGCTGTAAGTGATATAATGACATGATACAAACATGTGGAGGAATGATTGTGTCATGTCCTACATCTCCTATTGATAGAACTGCAGAAATATTTCTAGAGGAGGAGATCTCGAGGCCATTTCTTTTCAGACGCCTAGGAGGATAATTAGGTAATGAAGGAGAAGCCAGGATAGAAAGAGTTGGTTTGGGTGGTTGGGAAGTTTATCACAGAAGGATTGGTATCTGATTCTGGCCATAAGAAACATTGAGGTCCTGATGGATGACTTGATTTGTGGCAAAGTAAGGAGAATTAAGGATTTTACGAAGGATTGGATTCGGGAGTAATTTTATGGTTTAGTAGAGCACCATAATTGTCATGTAATTCAGTCTTTTGTAATGGATTGGAACCGGTTGTCTAATAAATTTTGTAATAGTTGGAATCAACTAGCAGTTTCCTGTCTTTTCAGTCTTGTATGAGGATTCTATGTCAGTCGTTTGTCCAGACGAAGTCCTAAGTAACGGATTTGTTCGACAGGAATAAGTGGGATATTATTAAAAGATACTGTGGGGAAACACGAAGGTTTACGGCGAAGGGTAAATGTAATTTGGTGAGACTTGGGAATTGGAATTTATTTTAATCCTACAGTTTTGACACCATTCTTTAAGGATGGTTATATGGGATTTAAGGGTTTAAGAACAATGGAAGGATCATTATTCAATAGGTATGTGTCATCGGCATACGTGGTGAGAATTGTGTTAGGATGGGTTTGACATCCCAACCCAAGTCAGCTGTAAAAACTGTATAAAGGATAGGACCAAGGATAGTACCCTAAGGTACACCAAGACAATTTATTTACTAAGAATTTATCTCAGGATTAGGGCCTAGTCTGAGTAGATAACACATTTATATAATGTGATTTCACATGAGCTGAATTTTATAATAAGGAAGTTACACATGAGGTGGTCTGTCTGAGACATGATAGCATTTTAAAATTCTTTATATATTTGCGAATTGCAAAGAATTCTTAAAAGTGAAATAGATGTTATTGTGGGGTTTCATACACGAAGAGTGTACAGTTTAATTAGCGGATATTTACAGCCGAAAGGTAATCTACACTTTTTCTTCCTCTTAAAAAGGGGGAACTTTTCTACTACTACCCTTTTCTGCAACGATGTACAACGCATGCAATACATTTGGTTTACCTGGATGGTAGGATTTGTGAAGCAGAACAGGTTTAAGGAAAACTTTTAAAATGTTACAGGCGGCTAACCTAGAGTTTATAAAGTAAGAATTGGACTATTAAGGACATCTTATCTCCAGAGACGGAGTAAAGCCTGGTAATATGAAGGTGAAGGCTATAGAGGAATATCCTATATCCTTTAGTGTGAAAGAAATCGGAGCATTCTTACGGAACTTGCCGACAAAGCTAAATCTATTCTCAATACAACAAATAAATAGTTTATTTCAATAGATCATTGCTAAATGACAACACTATGAATCACTGTAAGGACTAATAGTTTATTCCCAGTCAAGAAAAACAAAACTTAACTTTTGTTAATTCTGAAGAATTTCACTGCTTTCTGTTCCAACAAAAATCGCAATATAACCTACTTTCTGTATGTGTTTCTTACTCAGTGTTACCAGATCATGCAGTGTTGCCTTTTCACAGCAGTATGTATTTATCCATGGATTATGATGTGTGTTCTAGCAACCTGATATATTTGGGCAGCATTGCCGAATAAAGCATTTCTCTCTTGTTGGGATAATTTACAAAATTAAAGTGTATAAATTGGGTTTTTTATATTCCTATTTATATAATATTAGACTTACAAATAATAACCAAAAGTTATAAATTCCCACACTGGCGCCAATAAATATTATTTTCAGTCCAATGCTAAAAACATTTTTTTTTTGTTAGAGTAGCAAAACATGCTACTACCAAGAAAATTTTAGATAGATCATTTAAAAAAAAAATTAACGAAAAATTCATTCAGGTCTTTCAAAATTGTATCTTCAACGACTTTTATGAAATTTCGAGAGCTTAAAAATAAAATACACAAGGCACGGCTAAATGTGTCACAGTTTAATTTATTTATTATTTTAAGTGAATAACTGAGAAGTTCAATAACTGACGGCCCGTAGTTCTGGTACTTTATTACTTTAATAAATTTCCCCCTAACACCTGACAAAAAGAGTTCGAGGGAAAGAAGTTTATGATTAATGCAGTCAAAGGCCCTTTTGATGTCCGCTACTATTGCATATAGATGATTGCTCTTTGTGTTCATTAATTGGATGAGATGATGGCAGTCGAAATATTGTTCAAAGCCACGAACAGGGCAGAACCTACCTTCTTTGCCGGGACCACCTTTTGACATACCATTTTTGAACAAATTTTGATTATTCGTATTCATCAATTACTAAAATAAAATTTTATTTATTTATTTTTATAAAAGCATCGTATTTATATATTCTGTATGGCACATATTATGATTGTAAGCGAATACTATTTAGTTAAATAAGCTCGCTCCAACTTTCAAGTTATCTAGTATAAAAGATTAATTAAATAAGGTGCTAACTGCACCTGGCACTGGGAGAAGGGGTATTTAAAGGGGGAGAGAAAAGAGGAAGTAAAAATCTAAGACAGATCTCCATACGCCATTGGATCTCCCGACTGTCGCAGAACTTATAGAAGGCCGCCAAATCAAATTCTTTTATTCTCTACAGTACTTCACCAACCAGCTCTTGCAAACTCCCCACCCCTCCAATGCTTTGGCAGCAATCTGTGTGAAACGACACGTATAAGTTCAACTTCATAAAACATGTGTGCCTCAACACGTTTTAAACATATGCAACTCTACACTACAAAACTTAAAATATTTCCTAGACTCCTTAAAATGTAGGCCTACAGAAAAAAAAGGAGATGAAACAAAACTGTACATGTATATATTAATCAAAAAATATTTCCGATAAATGAAACTTGCTGGTCTTAATTATGCAATTCTTGTAACAATAATTCTTAAAATAATATTTTATGAAATTCAGATATCAATCTCATGAACAAGTTTTTCTCCACTCTAGAAGACAGAACTGGCAGAGTCATACTCGAATGTGATTTACCAGGTCGATTCTTCAAACTGTGAAGACAAATATGTTGGATATCTCCGCATAAGATTACATATAAATGTTTAGAAAGCTGCACTCTTATAAAGAAGTGGATCGTATACAACTTCTGGTTTAATATCCTTCATCATTGTTATAAGATATGACGACTGTTAGTCTTCCACTGCTATTCCATCAAATAATATTTTAGCTTCCCTTCTTCTTCATCATAAGTTATTAGTTTTTTTCCAATAGAAAAAATTGTATCAGCCTTCAAGATTTAAGTCTTCTTTATGGCATTCTGCGAGGGAGTACGGCCAGTTTGATTCCTTTAACTCCAGCTCTTGTTTTATTACGAGATGTAGCGATTACTCACAGTGAAAAATATACAATTCACTAAACTAGCCAAAGACACAATAACACGAAAAACAAGTGAAGAACTTTCAATTAAGAACAGTTCTTAGTTTTCCCAATTAATCTTAGTCTTGGACTCAGGGAGTCAACAAAGATCGGAACCAAAATAGATGAATTCAAAAGCTAAATTACTGGACTTGGCTGCTCACCAATTATCTAGAACATTCATTGCTCGCTCTGATTACGTAGTACCACTGAACGAAAATTGCTAGCCATAATATAGGCAATAAAACATTTCAAATCCTATTTTCATGACCAAATTCTTATACTGTTATGCATATATACATGTGAGTGTCTATATATATATATATATATATATTGTCTATTGGTTGTACAAGAGGAGGAATTAAGCCCCTATTAAATAAATGTATTACGACTTAAGGATAGGAACTTGGACTAAGTTCTCCTAGTCAGTCCCAGTGAATCGGCTGTCATCTCACGACTTATAGAGTTGATGTGGGCTCAATTGACTTATATACGTACAAATGTCTATTGACACTCAAATTAAAGGTATTTTAATGTACTGCTAAGTAGTTATTGACGTTTATCTTCGTAGGAGTAGTAGTTTTCACGATATCTGCTAATATAAATCGCTTTATTGTTGTTCAGATAATAAGTTTGATTTATGAAAAATTTTATTATAGAAACCATAAGACGTATAGATGTCTGCCAAAACTGATTATTAATTAAAGCTAGTTAAATTTACTATAAAATATTTTATAACGTTTATCTTTGTAAGTAGTAGTAGTTTTTATGATATTTAATAAATTCGCAAAATGTTAATTTTTATTTGTTCAGATACAATGCTTGATTTTGAAAAAATATATCTCTGGAACCATAATACGTATATACTTCTGCCAGCAATCAAAATATAAATTTAATATAAATTTCTCAACATAAATTCACTTTCTAGTGATCTTTCAGTACATTTGTTTATGAAACGTTGCTTTTTAAAAAGTTATATCTCGAATACTATCGAATGTAAACAACTCTATTAGAACTCATATTCTAACAAATTAAATCAACTTTAATTGATGTTCTATTAAGTTTTCTAGTGTTGTTGGTAGTTTTAATAATATAGAACTCTGAATGAAAAATATTTTTTTTTTTTTAACGTTTTGAAAAAGCCAATATTTTTTATTCCTCCTATCTATACTTGGCAGACTCATAAATTTTCGACTTGTATTTTTCATTAAAGTAATTGAAAATTGGGGCAAAATAACTCCACAGCTATGAGAACCAGCTATATCGCACTATCGACTCTCAGGTTTCTCTACAGCTATGAGAACCAGCTATATCGCACTATCGACTCTCAGGTTTCTCCACAGCTATGAGAACCAGCTATATCGCACTATCGACTCTCAGGTTGCTCTACAGCTATGAGAACCAGTTTTATCGCACTATCGACTCTCAGGTTTCTCCACAGCTGCTACATTGCACAGCAACCACTAGACTGCGATATTACTGTATTCCTGCCTTCATCGTCTTACCGTTTACATTTACTACCTTCATTACAGGTCAGATAAAATATTTCTTTCAATATTTCTCGTGCTTCATTTGTTATTCACGAAAAATATTTTTTTGGTTTTGTAAAAGAGGAATTTTTTCATTAATTTTTTTTTTAAATTTTGTATAATATCTTTATCATTTTACCTTTATGAAATTTTATTTGCTTCATTTTTCAACTAACATATACTTTAATTTTATAGATATTACTCTTGATATTAATAATTATCTATGTTCAGTAGACAATAAAGTCAATTGAATTTCGCGCCATTGCTCTAGCGCCTTCAAAATTTCGCGAACCATATGACTCGGCTTAGATAATTCAGATGACTGCCGCTACGGAGCGCTTTTATTCCCCACCCTGGCTTTTTTAAGTTTGAATCGCCAGATGAACACACCGCTGCTCTCATTCTTGAGCTGCTCACCAGGAAAAGCTGGAGGTCCTAACTGCTCTCAGGAACAGAAATTTCCTCGACCTCGCCTTACCATAGACACCGGTGTACGCCCAGGAGATAAAGATAAAGAAGTTTCGAGACTAGCACGCCGCTTCAATCAGTAAGTCTCCTCATTTATTACCATTGATCACCTGAGACCATGTGAACTGAAGTACCGGAATAGCTCGCCGTCGATACCGAAGACCTTAAAGGAAAATAATATTCGGAGGCCCTCCTGTTATGGATATAACACATAACAGGAGGGCCTCCGAATAAACCGTCAACTATAATTATCGCCATTAGGGTTAGATATCAATAAAAATTCATTATATAAAATGCTGCTCATGGCCCAATATTCTATTAAAACTCGCCTACACCGTACAACATATATGCATATATACATTCATTTGTAAATTATTTTGATTCTTTTTTCAGAATTTTCTTCCTTTCATTTTATTTAATTTGTCAATAATTAAATTACGATCACCAAAAAGGCAGAACCTGGTTTTACAATGATTCAGATAATCCTTCCGATTTTGGAATCGGTTCACGACAGACCTTTTAATGAAGAAATGTTATTGCTACCAATGGAAAGTTTATTTATATGCTTCTATCATACCATTGTAATTTACCATTACATTTACTAAATACACAAAACAAATCATAATAATTTAGAATTTAATAGTGCAATAAAATGTTTGTTTTTTTAATAATATTTGCCTTTACATTTCGATTGGATTCCGTAAAAGTGCTTTAGTTTATTTAATTGAATTTTGTTTTTTACTTCAAAATTTATTTTACATGCCTCCAATGACATATATGGCGAGGAGCCGAGCAGGGGAAATTACGCCGAACAAAAGATAAAGGCCGAACTGGTGTCGCATTGAGTACGCCATGTGGTGAAGGTGTTACACGGCCCTTTTTGCCTCAAGCGCTATTACCATTATCCGTATTCTGCCAATTCCCAGGTCCCTTGTTAATGCTAATTAGTCTGAACCCCTCCCCCTCCGATCAACACAAAGAGAACCGAAAATAGAAAAAAATAATTTAATTTCCAGCTACATGTCAAAGGAGTCCCCAAAATACAGAGCCCCTATTCAACTTGGAGAGGAGACGAGAGTATTTCTATATATCCGCCCAAAATATTCATTATTTGTAATCAGATATGTATTTATGGAACTTCATAACAACTTCAGAAATGAGATTAAAAGAGATAAATCATAGGCAAGATAGATATATTTGTAAGGAAATTTGAGATATGTAAAGTTCTAGAAGACGCTTTTCCTCAAGGAATATTTGGAGAGGCCTCTGGTTCGGAGGTTTCAGAACTATACCAAGCACCGCTAGGAGCTTTAAGGAGGAACTCAGTGTTGATATTAAGGACGTAGCGAAAATATAATCTTGGAATCCCAGGGAATAATCCACAATCACATGCATAGTAACATATGATCCTAGTGATGTCCCTCTGGAAGCAATGCCTAAGGTACACTATCTTTATATTTTTACAATTTTATGCAAATTAAATTGAAGCGGTCCCTTCTGGTTCTTATACCTTCCGGCGGACTCCCACTCTCTTATAATGCCATGTGAAAAAGCAAGGCCTAAATTGCTTGTGTATATAT
>NW_027113955.1:228651-229061 GCF_000696795.3 Halyomorpha halys
TTGGGCCCTTACAAAGCAAGATGAAAATTGACTTCCGATCTTTGACAGATCAATCATGAGGATTTTTAGTCCCGTTAGAGGGCGAAGGAGAAATGCTGAAGTCGCTGGCCTTTGTAAGTTGGTTAGTTTATGGTCAAGTTTATCAAGATGGATGATTCAGCGATACCCAAGAAGATGTTGAATGATGCATGAACAAAGAAAGATTAGTAGGCCAAATGTAAGGTGGGAGGACTCAGTGAAATCGAACGAAAGGGCTCTACCGGGAGTCCGAAACTGGAAAGCTGCTGCAACTGATCGTATAGCCAGAAGAAAGCTTTTGTAGGAGGTATACATTATAAATAAAAATTTAGGAGGTAAGAAAATAAAATATATATACCAGGGCATTCAAAAAGTCCTGTCGTTTTTCGTTT
>NW_027113955.1:232346-262562 GCF_000696795.3 Halyomorpha halys
ACTATTATAGTATAATAAAGGACAAAATTGATAGTTTAGTGCCGGTGTCGAGTGAGGGTGGTCTAATTGATTTCGAGGTCGATTATGACGGATGTAAGGAGCTCTGGGCGGGATATAAGGTGATATGGAACGAATTGGGTTCCGCGTACGCGTCGCCGGAGGTTTCTGCGATACCACTCGATTGGGAGACGGTATATGACGCGATTCGTGACGAGCTGCGTCAGGTCGAAGTGCGATATCGGAAGCTCAAAGCACAACGCGATTCCGTTTCCCAGGAGGCAAAACCGGGTGTGTCAGCTCCAACCTATCCGTCCCAACTCCCGAATATCCAGATACCGGTTTTCGACGGTAATCTTTCCGCCTGGGCGCGCTTTCGTGACAAGCTCAAATCACTCGTTCACGATAATTCGGATCTACCTCCCGTAAATAAATTACATTATTTAACAAATGTCCTATTGGGTGAGCCCGCGTCACTGTTGGCGGGATTTCCTTTCGAATCGAGCTCATACGAGATGGCCTGGGACTCGCTGGTACGCGAGTATGATAACCCGCGCGTTCTCGCATCAAGAAGCCTGCAAAGGGTCTTGAACCACAAATGCCCGACGTCTGGCGGTGAACAGGCGAAGTACGCTTCATATTTGGCCGAGGTAGGTGAGGGGGTCGAATCGTTTCGTGGTTTGGCCCTGGTCCTGTCCACTCTGGCTCTCCGAGCCCTGGACCCCGTCACCAGACTTCGAGCTTGCCCATGCAAGCAGCGAGTTCCCCACCGTCAGTGAGATTATAGCGTTCGTGAGACAGAGATTAATGGCATACAAGCTGTCTGTCGAACTTAACATGCAGCCTCGTTCCGTCGCTCCACGCGCTAAGCCCGCCGGTAGAGGAAAGGGCGGAGTCTCCTTCCTTGCCAGCAAAGTCGTATAATCATAAAATTACACTCGGGACACTAGCAGTATAGCACGAGCAGGTCCCGATGTAAACACAACCTTTGGTTTGATAGGCACATTGCCACGCTGATACGGTTGCCCATAAAGTACTATTTAATGAAGTTGTTTGCCCATAAAGTACTTTTTAATGAAGCTGTTTGCCCATAAAGTACTATTTAATGAAGCTGTTTGCCCATAAAGTACTATTTAATGAAGCTGTTTAAAGAAAGAAATTTGATCTGTTCCTACGAGGTCTACTTCATTTCAGGCTTGTTAAAGAGAAAAAAAAGGAATATGATATATTCGTTTAATAGAGAAAATTATTTTTAGAAATTAAAATAAATAATAGGAGGAAAATGAAGATTAATTAAAAATGAAATATAGAAAGTAAAAGAACAAAGAACAAAAATAATAAAAAGATAGAAAAAATACGGCATAACCTTTATTAATTATGAGAATTTAAGAATTATTGATTTTTTTTATTACAGAAGTTTTTCTATAAACAATACTTAAAGCGTACATGAGGTTGTTATATAAAGTAAAATAAGGTATAAAGTTGTTAATTTTCGATTGAAAAAAATACTTAAATCAGAGAAATATCGAATTAGGTAAATAACGAAATATTCTGCAACTGATGAAAGTAGCAACGTTTATATTTAAATAACCCATAACAAAAGTATTTTTTCTACTTTATTGAAACTGTATCTTGGGGGGGGGGCAAATGAAATAAATAAACACGCAAATTTCATTAGTATTAATATATTTATGGGAGGGAAACAGTTAAGCGTGGACCTTCGTCTAATATATATGTAAATTTTATTCATCCTTCTACAGCTAGGTAGATAGAGTACTCTGCCATCCATAATTATAACTTGTAAACTTTATAAACAACTCATTTTCACTTGTTATGAAGTATGAATTATAATAAAATAATGAAACACTACTCAATGGCATAGTACTTTATTTTATTGTTTTAATAGAGATCGCAGTGAAATAAATTTTGAATTTTAAAGAAAAAGGTTGTCTTCAAATTTGATAGAGATGGTCAGGACTTAATAAAGGAAAATTATTGTTAAATATTTATTTATTTTCTGCCGATGTTTCGACCCACCCTGTATGTTTTCATCAGGACTAATATAAAAAAAAAATAGAATTTGAGTCAATGTAAGTGTTCAAGAGGCCCATAAAAAAAAATAAAATTGGAGGTATACAAATCACCAAGCACTTAAATATAATAAAGAGGATACTGAGTTAATACAAAGGTTATAATATTTATATTTGTATTATTTAAATGTTAAATTTTTAATTATATACCATGTATTTTTTATATGACTCGTACATTCTTATACATTGACTTACATTGTAGCCCTGATGATGACCTGTATCGTGGGTCGAAACGTCAGCAGAAAATAAATTCTTGATTACTATCTATTTTTTCATCTTAACCGCAATATCGACTATTTCCTTCAAATCAAGTTTACTTCAAATCTAAAGCTAGAATTTCGTGATTAGATTTCTCATAGTCAAAGAAAGCCCAAATATAAATTATAAAACAATAAAAGTATAAAACAACTGGACTTTAAAAATTTTGCGAATATTATGAAGTTGGAGCCGAAAACTTGATTTTTTTTAATCCTAGGTTTCTTGAACTTTATCTAGTATTCCTTTAGAGATCATGGGAATTGAAGCATTTTTCGATATCTTAAAAGATTCTTTTTGATGGGCCATCAAAATGCAGAAGATGTTGGGGCATAATAAACATTTTAAAGTTAGCCCTCCACTACACCCCTCTCTCTCCAGGATGAGGGGAGAGAAATCTTTATTTTTATTGCAGGACCTAGGCCAAAATTAGAGTAGCACCTAATTGGATTTTCCCTTTATACCGACCATAATTGAGACAAACGCCTAGTCTACCTCGTAGTTGTTAATGTTTAATCTCTTGGCGTTTTTTTTAAAATGAAAATCCATTATATCTTTATCCATTAAACTGAAGAACTGACATGGTTTTGGAACATACATGACACCTCCGCCTTATCCTGAGACGTTCGCTAAATACAGGCGTTGTAACACCAAAATAAATACATTTTTACCCAATTCACAGGATAATATCCTGGTAGCACAGTAAAGTTACATTATTTAAAAAAATGTTTGTAAAAAAGAAAGCATTAACTTTTTAACTTCAATTATTTAAAATAAATGATGAGAATAGCTCTGAAAATGAGAGCAGTGTAAAACGTTTAAACAGGACTCTCTCTTTCTTCTTATTTTAATTATCAGTGTTCAGAACCCCGAACCAGGAGAGAATGTGAAAACGGGAGGATCCAAGTCAGAAGCTGGTATGAACCAGTTATATAGCTGGTTTGAACCAGTTACATGGCTGGTTCGTATATATCTGCGCTGCCTAGTTTACTGGTATAACCACAAAGCCATGAAAACCTTGGATTCAAACTTAATAAAACATGCCCTTCCCCGTACAGAGAACTAATTCCTATCCAATTATAAACTCTTTTAGAATAATTTCAAATTCTAGCTAAACCTTCAAGTTAAGTTCTGAATCAGCACAGAAAACACCACAAGGGTGAAAATACACGTATGGTACGTTCAAGTCAAACCAATCAAGTCACAGATGGTTTTATTTTTATTTTATTTGCATAGTAAGAATTTTATAATAATCCTTCCATAATAAACTTCCTAACCACCCATGCCCACTATTTTCTAACCTTGCTTTCTCTTCCATTCCTGATAATTATCCGAGGCGCCTGAAAAGAAGATGGCCTCGAAACCTTCTAATGCAGAAATATTATTACAGTGCTACCAATGGGTAGTTTCTCAACACGCCCGTATCATATCATTATGATCTTACATCATATTTACTGGAATTTTATTTAAATAGAGTTGTAAGCCTAGGTGACCTAAATAAACTGCAGAACCTTAAGGGTGCCCTTAATTGGTTCATTGGAGAAGAAGTCGTTTGAATGTGTCAACCGCATGTTACTACGAAGCGTTTCCACAGAATAGCATTCGGTCGGCCTCAACCAACAGCTCGATAGTTCTTTAGGGTCAATGTGCAACACAGCATTGCCCTTTTCATTGACCTACATCAAAATCTATTCCCAGGGCAGGAATAAATCAACCTGTATTTCATATTTATAAAATTTGATTTTCGGAGATTGTCAATGATCTATCAGTCGTGGATCGAAAATTTAGATAGTTACCTTAACACACTGGAAAAATCCCGATTTTCCCATTGGGCTAATTTTTTAATTTTTCATTCCATCTTCTCAAACTCTGTTTATGAGATATAACTTAAATACAATTGAAAAGAATGGTTTCATTCTAAAAGGAGTACGTGTAATATGAAAAATATATATAATTTTTTTTTACAACAGCGAAGCTGATGTTTGCCTAGTTATCTACAGGTGACAAACCTATTTTAACTATGGTGAGGAGTCAAGTTTTTCATTTTGTGCGACCAAAACTCAATGAAAAAAGTAAACGCCCCAGACCGGAGTTGAACCGTGATGCCAAAGCGAAAAAAAAATCAATTTTTGAAAGCGCTGATTTCGATTATTTAGTTCGTGATTCTCACACTATATAAGCTACAGGATCTAGTAACAGCATGATTTTTTTCCATGTTTCAAGGGTATTCCCATTAATTAAGGCCGAATAATGGAAGTTTGACCAAATTACAAACTGCTCTAAATGAGTGATATATAATTGTAAAAGAGGGAGAGAAAAATTATCAACTTTTTTTCCTGATCTACGATGGTCAACTAAGCCACATATCAGTGAAACTGGGCAAACAAGAGTAAAGAGCGCTTTACAACGTTATAAGTTACAAATTTTAAAAAGACATTGAAAAAAGATATGATTACAAGCAAACCTCCGGCTTCCTCCGAGATGTGGAGGGTCATTTTTAAACTAGACGTGTTAAAGTACAGATTATAAAAAAAATCATTTGCCTTTATCTGCCTATCCGATCATAACACCGCAAAGAAAGAAAAGAATTAGAGTACGCTTTTGTTTGTTGCACTAGCTTTGTTTGGGAAGAGGGGGAGGTTTTTGGTTTCGCTCAAGCAAAGAAAAAACGTGGAGTATGTAATTTTTTTTTTTTAAATATTTATTTATTCCTATTTACAGCTGTACATTATAATACATTTAGTAAATCTAATCTAAGTTAAATTGGAGTGTTACAGGCGTGTAGAGAAACTAATGACATTTTACATTAGCTGGTCTCGTGGCCATCTATGTAAATAGTGAAGTGAAATTTACTATGTTAATTTCTTGATTTAGAATAAAAAATATAAAAAGTGGTTATTTAGAAATTAACTGGATTACACTGAAAATAATTTTATTGCAAGTCGACATATAAGAAAATTATTTGGGTTTTCTAGAATTGATGTAATTTATATTAACATTTACAGAATTATTAATTTACAAGAGAAAAACGAGATAAAATGAACGTTACTTTTCTTTTGAAAAAATACAATAATAAATCATTTTTATTATTAGTGTAAACGAAAAAATAATTAAATGCGGGCGTTGTTTGTTTTGATTAAGAAGAACTCTGCACTCACAAACAGAATTGATTTAAACCTTTTCTATTTAATTCAACCACAATACGGAACTCTAATCCACCAGATCGCTACCATATTGGAAGTCATGAATAGCAATGGAATGATCAACCAAGAAAACTTGCTGCTCTTCTCGATAGAAACAGCAGAGATGACCATTAAGAAATATTCATGATGCATGCCATATCCACGGTGCATAAGATTTTGTTGCATGGTCTTAAAAAAGTGCAGAAGTCGAATCTTTCAGTCGGAATATTGTCGGAAGAGGTACAAGAAAGTAGAAATGAAGATTACAAGACTTTCAGCATCAGAAACTCGCGGAACATGTCACGTATATCTTTTTTGGTTATACCAAAGGAGATATACGTGAACTATACCTTTACATGTAGATAACAGAAAACCTAGGGGTGTTACCTTTCACCTGTTCAATTATCGAAATATTAAGTAAACATAACAAAAAAGAAATAGGTAAAATTAACAAGTTGAAAGCAGTGTACATGCATAAGATGATAAGTGTACATTCATAAGAACAGAAGAACTATATGTACAAAAGTTTAATGATAAGAAGAAATATATGTACACAGAATGAAAAAGGAGAAAAGAATTTATATCAATTAATAAAACAATGAGAACTTATAGGTTGACTTAACTTAAATGATTAACCTTATCAACTATTATGTACATTACTGCACAAAGGAATATAAAAGTGATATTAAAATAAAATTTAGTTCAAACCCCACGTAGTCTTTGGGTGTACTCCTGGTAGAACACAAGGTTGTCCTATATTTCCTTTCCCGTCACCATATCACCAGAATTATAGAGACATAATATCTAACGATGTATCCAGGACTTGCTGAAGATTCCCTTTCACAAAACCAAAGCCTCCTCGTCTAAACATATCGCTTGTGTTTTTGTTTTTCCCCATAATCCCTTTTGTCTAAGCAGATATCGCCAGTGTTACATCTTAAGTGTTTACATAATCGTAACACCCCTCCATTTCCTAAAAAAAAAGAAAAAAAAAGAATGGAAACCTAGTGGACCAAAACAAAAAAAACCAATGTTTACACAGTCCCTGACTCTCCTCGAGGAACTAACTTTAAGTCTTGGACATGCCCATTCTCCGCGCTTACACCAGAACCAAAATCCTCTAGCTCTACTATAATGGATGTTATCACCTTCTAAATCCCACATTTCTTATGTCTGGGTGCTAGTTTACTCGAGAAGTAGGCTGCGCTCTGACTGATGGTGAGTTTTACACCATACTGACTGACACCAAGTACATTTGTAATATTGTCAATAGTTTCTTTTGTAATTGATTAGTTAGCAATTTTCATGATTATACCTTCTATTTATGTAAAGGCTATTACAGAATGTTCTAGCATGCAATCTGTAGATATAAATTTATGTAGTGTAAAAAATAGTGCGTAAACTCTATTCTTCCAAACTTGCATGAAATTGTCATTCCTGATATAGCCACCAATGAAAATTCCTTCTCGGACTTTTGAAAAGATTAGACAAATAAATATATAATAGTTAATATTAATCTTATTTAAGTCCGTTTGATATATCCCATAGTGTAAAGAGTCAGGCCTAGGAGATGAAAATTGGAGCCCACTTCCTAAACGGGAGATTTTCACAACCTAGATTTTCCAAAACGATCGCACTCTGGACGACAGGATTAGATTCAATGATGTTTTACTTTCAAAGGTTCAGACTTACCTGAATACTATTTCTGATAAAACATGCCTACAATTCCTTATTCATCTAGCCACAGTCTGACGAAAATACCGCCGGGGGATAGTGATTCCATGCGTAGAAGCCCAGGAAGCAGCAACGCGGATATATTAAGACATTCTCTCGTTTCTAAAAGATTCAAGCCAATCAACCACAAATAACGCAAAATAGATTTTGCCAATGATAAAATAAAAACAACACAGTAAGACCAAAAGGATGATAAAAAAGAAAAAAATATAGAACGAAGGAAAAAAATCTCGGCCGCATCATCATTCTAATAAAGAAAAATGAAATGGACATTAAAAGCTTTGAGAAGGTTCAAAAGCTGAGATAAGCAGGCCGTGTCGCAAGAATAGACAATCCTCAAATACTCGAAAATTTGGCAAAGGAAGTCCTTCGTTGAAAACGAAGAGTAGAGAGACCCAACCGCACTATGGCTCACTAGTGTCAGCACTGATACAAGAAACTTACTGAGTAAAGCTTAGTGGATGGCTGCTACACAGAAGAATGGCGAAAGCTTTTGGAGGAGGTCCTAATTCATTGATGTCGTTCAGGCAAATAAGTATGTATCCACGTAAAGACACAATAAAAACCTTTTCATTGTTTTAAAAGAGGAGAGAAGAAATCAAGATACGGATATTAAAGATTTTTAATAGTTTAAACTTTTCCACAAACAGTTAAAAAGAAAGTCCCAATCAAAATGTTCCTATTGCCATAAACGGCGCATATTAAAAATCGTGTATTATTAAACATACATTAGCAGAATTTTAAAGTCACTGCAATGTGGAAAGAAAGAATGGATTAAGGTACCAATATTAATTCAATTTAAAAAATAATAGCGAAAGCTTTTGGAGGAGGTCCTAATTCATTAATGTTGTTGCGGCATGTAATGAGTATGTAACCATGTAAAGACGTGATAAAACCTATACATTGGTTTAAATGTGGAGCGAATAAATCAAGTTGAATATATAACAAATCATCAACATTTAACTTGGCCACAAATAATCGTTGAAAAGAAATCTCCAACCAAAATGTTTCTATTACAATAAACAGTATATATCAATAACCGTATGTTATTGTGTATATATACATCCGTATACATATATAGCATCCATATACACCGACAATACCAACTGAAATGAGAATAAAATCTCCATACAAGCCTATAAGCGACTCCAAGTCAGTTAACTGCGAAGTTTCAGAGGTACCGGACGTATGTTTCCGGTAACTTCGCACATTGATTCACGACCAAGGTCTGTCTTCTGGCATTTAAGAGGCACCGGACATATTTTTTTATTAGTGTTTTGGACAATATCGAATTGAAAAATTAAGCATTGAAAAAAAAGGATAAGAGAATGTAAGTAAGCCTTCCTTATTCCTGATAACTTGTTATACAAAAAAAAAAACAGATTGTATGGAGTTGGCAATATTTTTGAATATGATTAACTAAATTTAGGCTATTGATTTTGAAATTTTGGATACTATACAGACTACACTTTTACTTTTTTCTTTGAAGTGATGCATTGAAGGTATTGTTCATTTTCCTGCATATCCCTCATTCTTCTTTCTTTTTCTTCGCCTAGGTTGGCAAGATTATTACTCATTGTAATTTCGAATACATGAAAAAAGTGATATTGTGCAGAGCTCGGAGATATCCGGCTGGCTTCGAAATTGGACTTTGTTCACATGGGGTCTTGCCCCTTTTCAGTCGAGTCGTTAGTCTTTAGATGGAAGGAGCTTGTTTCTCAATCCAAGTACTAGAGGTTCAAATTAAATGTATTATAATTATGAATGATCTTCCTATAACAAAGATATTGAAGTCACCAACAATCATTTGGAAATAATTTTTCAATAACTTAAGTCCGGAACTAAGACAATTTACGATAAAAAATAAACAGACCGATCGAGAAATCCACCCTTAAACAAGTTGTTCCCTGAATCTTTAATCATGAAGCAGTGTAATTCAAAAACCACAATAACGGAAGGCTCACAGACTGGAGGTATAACCTTTCAGTTTACCAACCACTTCCTCTGACCTTTGCCAAACCAACTCTCCCTGTGAATGTGAGAGCCAAATCGAGTAGAAAACTGTTGTAAACTTTGAACAATACAACACGAATCACCAATAAATTGAAACGCTCATCCCTTGAACAGGAGATATTATTATATTTGTACAGGAGATATTATTATATTTGTACAGGAGATATTATTATATTTGTACAGGAGATATTACACTTCGAACGGCAACCTGATGGAGTGCCTTTTATGAACTTCGAAAAATTTGAATTTGAATTTGCCTTAAAAAGAAAATTATTGAAATGAAATCACTACATTTCCCCCAATATACATCGAGTTATTTTTTCCTCTAATAATACCAATCAGTTATAGAATTTAGAAAAAAAAATTGTTTATAATATATTCATTTCATTTTTTTTCACTCCATATTTCTCCTTTCTCACCATTTTCCTTGACATAAAATACAGCTATGGCATATTTTATTAAATAACCTGAAAACGAGGAATATTTATATAGAATCTAATAAAAAAGTGGTTAAAAAAAAAGTTCTCGGAATCAACGCAAGATGTCAGTGCTAGAGCAATGATATTCCTGTGCAATAATCACACATCCTTTGTGAGTGAACACATGTGGCGAGAGTGGTAGTGACGACTCTTTGTTGTTTTATGGGTAGTGATTTGTGGCAATGGAAAAAAACTGAGATTCGAGCAGTGATTAATTACTTTGAAAAGAAAGGTATGAAAGCAAAGGAAATTCATGCCAATTCCAGAACAAACTGGGGGACTCTAGTCCTTCATATTCAACTGTTGTCAAGTGAACCAGCGAGTTTAAATTTGGTTGGGAGAGCTTATATGGTGATCTGCGTAGTTGACGCCCAAAACGTGCTACGACCCCAGAATTCATCGCAAAATGCACTTTAATACTTAGACATACTACCCTTTAATAAAAAGGTCATAGAGGATCGTCGACTGAAAGTGTGTGAGATTGCTGAAGCTGTAGAGATGACATCTGAACGGGTATATCACAATTTAACCGGAGAATTGGGAATGAAAAAATTGTAAAGATGGGTGCCGCGGCTCTTGACATTGGACCATAAACGCACCAGATTGGAAATGACCGAAAAATCTGGCACGTTTTCGGCGAAACCAACAAGATTTTTTCGCCGGTTTGTGACTATAGATTATTATTAGCATGTTAGACCTACGTATGTTTAATAATTCTATAGTTAAATTTCACGAAGCTACAGTGAAAGAAAGAGAAAGAGCAGCGGATGACTGAGGGCAACAATGACGATTGTTTTTGAAGGGGAGGCGAGCAGATTCATTGCAATTGCACCAGAGCGAAGCTGTACAGGAAGCTAGAGACGATAGGCCCGGCAGAGCTTCTATTCAGGCACTTCCCGAAAAAATTAGGAATTTTTCATTTGTTATGACTTTGGATTTGAGTCTCATGTGTCATGGACGCAAGTGCAGTTCATTATTCACTTCGCTCTATGATTGTTAGTGTGCCACATGGGTTATGGCTCGAATCCTGCTCTCAGCGTGAGTTAATAAACAATTTAACACTTTTATAATCTCATTCAGTGGAATTGTCAGCCTATTTATTAAATATTGGAAAATTATAATTGATATTCGTCGATCGTACAAGTGGCCGGCCGTTAATACCCCTTTGGAGGTATTATCTCAATACTATATATTTCACGGTCAAGGAAGGCGCTGTGCACTCGAATCTAAAGATAATTTTTTTTTCTCCAGGGATGTTTAATTTTATTCATTTTCATAAATATTTTAATATAATTTTGTAAATAGTCTATATTCTTAGAATATTTTTTTTTCTTTTTTACGTTTGTGATTTTTTTAAAAATATTATATATCCCAATCCCAACACAATCCTAATTCATAAAACGGATTCGGAAGAGAAAATGTCGTGTGAAGACTCAGAGGTAGAGACCCCAATATCAGAACAAAGCAAAACTGACTTCCCCCAATATCAGAACAAAGCAAAACTGACTTCCCCCAATATCAGAACAAAGCAAAACTGACGCAAAGATATTAAATTAAACTCTGCCACCAAGGAACACTAAAAAAAACTTGTAAATTGTTTGACCGAAAAAAATTATGATTTTCACTGTTACCAGATGAAAAAAGAAAAGGCATACAGAGTGGTTGAATGCAGACCCCTTCGATTCAACCACTCCCACAGCCGCTATCAAATCAGGCCTGGAAGAAATTAGCCACAATGTGAGGAATATATCGGGCGTTCTACACCCCATTGACAAATATCCTCTTCCTTTATTTTCTATTGATTTAGAACTAATGACCAAAATAATTCTGAAATATTTCAGTTAACAAGGTTGGTTTATTTAACTGTCAAATTTGAGGAGGCTAAACAAAAACCACTCATTGTACAGTGCACCAGGTGTCAATACGTTGGGAATACTAAAACCTATTGACATCACCAGGCCAGGTGCGCTGGACCTCACGCAACTGACACCTGTCAGGAAACACGAGACGAACCGGGAAAATGTGCTCTATGTGAAAAAGACCACCCAGCGAGTTACAGACTCTGTAAAGTTTACACAAATCTTCACAAGCAGAGATCTCATAAAAAGGCCTTGATCAATTTAACACCCTGCCCTCTGAAACCAAAAATTTGTATATTTTCCCAAACTTGGAAAAATCACCTCATTTCATTGAACCACAACTTCTACTTCAAGAACATGGGATCGAACTAAAGATTCAGCCCGAACATACTACGAGATCACCTTCAAGAAACAACAGCCCCGATATCAGACGCCTTAGACTTCTCTACCTAAGCCCCTGACATCTCATCCTCAACCTCCACGTGATCAAAATCCTCCCCAATATCTACCCTTACGGGTAACATTACCACCAAAACATACACTTCCTGTTCCAACTCGTCCATCTGTTCCGATAAACACCCCGTCCCTAGTACCATTTAAAACCGACACAGCTCCTTATATCCCAGCTTCGAAAATATCACGCCGAGTCCAACCTCCACCCAGCACTCCTAGTAACATTAACTATTCTTCACAAGCCCCTGATCCATACCCTCATTATCAAAATTCAATCGATATTATGTCAATCCTTTCACCCTTCCCAAGAGATCTTCAAGAGACCATCGAACCCCTGATCAACCTTCTGACTAGAATCTTATCCGAAATCCTACTTAATTTCCCACGATGAGTACAAAGCTCCTAGCTGTCGTGCTGCGGAAAGGTAATGGCCTACAAAATCACCGTAACGAACTCGATTTATTCCCACATGACAAACACGTTGACATAGTACTACTTACTGAAACTCATTTCACACGATATCACATTTTTACATATGTGACTATGTAACTTATAGACCGAAGTATCCAGACAACACTTCCCATGTTGGTTCTTGCATTTTTATCTACAAATCCTTATCTCATTCCCTTATTCCTTCCGATCCAACTGATGCAATACAATCAATCTCGGTTAGCATAAGAACTCGCCTTATTGATTACAGGGAAAGTCAACTGAGACAAATTTAAATGGGACTTAGAAAGTAAACTTGACTTAGACATTTGACTAAAGACAAAACAAGATATTGATGGAGCTATACGAAAAGACACATCATCAATAAGAACAAGTATTAATGAAAATACTTGGACTAGCAGAATTACTAACAATAAACAAAATAACCTACCACAGCATATTCGAATCTTGCTATGGGACTGCCCTACAGTATACATTAATAATGTTGCTCTTACCCCTGTAGAAAAGATCCACTACCTTGGACTACAGCTGGACAAACGATTAACTAGGAATCCTCACACAAGACTGAAAAGACAGGATACTGCAAGTCGATTTCGACTATTACAGCACTTACTAGACAAACGGTCTAAACTTTAAATTATTTACAAAAGACTGATCGACATGACAATAAGAAGACCTATCTGGACATACGGAGTTGAGCTTTGGGGCTCCACTAAACCTTCGAATTCCTCTCGTATCCAATCCTTACAATCCATAATCGTTAATACTTTGTCACAAATAAAGTCATCCATAAAGTACAGCTAACTCTAGAATAGGAGGTAGCTCTTAACTTCTTTTATCTTCTTATTTAGGAATTTACAATTTTCCATTATTGGAGCTCCGGATTTCTCTAAGTACATCCTTAGGTTTTTCGACTAAGTTTTTGCCTTATTTAGAAAATGGGATAGTCCTAGTAATCTCTTTCCTCCATTTCCCAAGATCGCTGCACTAAATTGTCGATTTACTTGGTAGAAAGAAGACAAATCCATCTATATATGTTTTTGGCTATTGGTCTCATGATCACTTTTCTAAAATATCAACCACGGTATCAATAAGGAAGAATGGTTGCTGATGTATGTATTACTTACAGAAAGAGATCAGCTTCAAGAAGAAAATCTACAGTGGCTGGAGTGCTGAATTCCATATCAGCCAAATCGTGATCAAGAAAACCCCGAACTTTTATTGAAGGTATAGATTCTTGAGGTAGTGGAGCTGTTCCTATGTACTGCCTTGAGATTTAATCGGGATGCCAGGATCGCTGAAGGCAATTATCCGAAAATAAGGGGGTTTTGGTATAAGGCTTTATATATTTTATTATACCATTTTATATATTATACAAATATAAGAATTTACAATATTAACTTGACTGTCCGTTTTTACGAAAACGTTACAGGGCATTGGATGCAATCTTTTCGATTAAGTTTAAACTTCTAGCTCTACTAATTTTTTGAAGATGACTGATCAGCAGCAACAAAGGAAGCGGCATCGAGGTCACTTCAGAGGTAGAAAAGCTGAAGATCCAAAAGACGAGAAGGCAGAACCGGCTCCATAACCAGAGCCAGTAAAGGAGACAAGAATAAGCAGGGCAATCAATCGCAGCCTGCCAAGGCCGCAGCCGGACGTAACCGCGCCACCACCACAAGATAAAGGTAAACCGCCCGGCACCAAGGCATTTGGCAACAAATCAGACCCCATAAAAATGACCCTATGTATATGGGTTCATTGGTGATTGAAGGAGACAGAGGACTCATTCCGTCGCCTCAGATTAAAGTCCTTTCCCCTTCCTTCCATTAGTACATGCAGATTATTACATCATAGCTGAAAATCGACCTGTTGGTAAAGTAGTACCCTCTCTGTCCACGCATATTACAACATAATGCATTTGTGGGCGCGAGTATTTGCCATATTACGTCATAGAAATCAATTAACTGAAAGAAATAACTTGAGAAATTCGAACACGACCTATATCCAGCCTCAGAATCGATCAATTCGTACTTATGATGCATGGGTGATTTCGCTGATACAAATGGCGTTATGCACCACTTTTCACTGAGTGCAAGACCTAACAAACATGGTCATTTTGGCAAGATTGGTCCTAGAAACTATAACTTTTACGAAGCCTATCCCGCGCCCTATATAGCTGTGGAAAGCATGTCAAAAGACATGCAGAACACCGATCGTACTCTTCCTGATGCTATATGGGAGGATTCTGACATTAAGACCAGCGGAAGCTAAGACTGCTGAAGAGCGTCAACGAGCTGCGGCATCTCAACACGCTGCACCAGCAGCACAGGCACAACCTGAAGCAGGAGAGTTGCCTGTTATCGAAGGAGTAGTTCAAGAGGATCCCGCTCCCGATGAAGGTGAAGAGGAAATGGTCATAAGAAACATGCCGATAGTGAATCTATTAGGTTGGTACCCCGCACAGCGTTTAAGCAGCAATCAAATGGTGCCCCTCCAAGAGGTATCTGCTGGCGGTGGTTTCCAAGAAGATACACACATAGCTGCTGATGCCGTAAGATGTAGTTCCGTAGGAGTCGTCTTGTTCATAAGGGATGTCTAGATCTCGTGACCTTCTTACGACTTCGTCTGGTCGAAGTGCGTCTTGCTCCACTCCGGCTTCTGCTGCTCTCACAAGCCTGGTCCTCTCTCGCCTAAACCTACCTGTTGACTGTCCTTTTTCCTGATCTCGTTTTCCTGTGTCTTTTCTCCCACTTCCCTTTTAGGGTGTTACCTTATTTTTGAATCGCCTTTCTCATTGCCCATCGGTGACCGAACGCTCCCGAGGTGGGTGGTCTCAGAGGACTCTGGTAATGTGGCAAACTTAACACAGATGTTTTCATACCCGGGGACATCCTAAAAGGTTCGTAGAAGGATACCCTGACCAGGTATAGGGGCAGATGACGAAACACATTAATAATACCCAGGATTGTCAAAAGGTCAATACATATCACTATAATGATTGAGATGAAAGCATTCGTCATGAGCTGGTAGTCCGTATTGGCTGCAGAGTACATTGAATCACAACTCCTGAAGATAAAACATTGCTATTGCTTAAACCGAATGTCTGGCAGGTGTAAGTTAAAGACGTTTGGCACAATCAGATGTGATGTAGGAGTTTTGGCTTCCTGAGTCTAGCAACGATTATCTTGAAACACACTTTGTGGTCCTTTATTTTAGCCAACACAGTTCCCAGCAGTACTGATGAATCCGTACTAGCAGAGTTCTTACCAGTACAAGAGGAAGTTGAAGTAGATTCTACATGTGACTCTCTACATGATAGAGGTGCATGGCATGATGTCTTCCCTTACATTGTCTGCAGGTGAAGACGAATGTAATGTTTCTACTAGTTTCTACACTTGTACTATTAACTAATACTATTAGTTTTCATTATGAAACAGGGCTCTGATCTTGGAGCCACAGTCTAGTTGTCCTTGGGACGCTCTTACACCATGCCCAGATTAAGCTAAGTTCTACGTTTGGGGCTTTAAATACAGTGTTGATAAAGCATGAAAATGAAAATTTAAATATACCTGTAAATGTATAAGACAATAAAAAAAAATAATAGGTGAGAAAGAGAAAACAATAAAGGAAAATGTGAACATGCAATATAATATGATCGATAAAATAAAGAATAAACTAAAACAATATTTAACATAAAAATAAATAATATAGAAGAAAATATTAAAGATAAAAACTACAAAGAAAATGATAAAGTGCTTAGATAAAACAGACAAAAAACCATAAGAAAGCTTCCTTGAATGATAAAAATATATTAAAACAATAAAACGAAAATGTGATGAGAAAATGAATGATATTGGTTGTTTATAACTTTTTACAAATAAATAAATAATAGAGGTAGATACTATTATATACACTATTATGCAAGGTAATTAAATATTAGTACAAATTAATTGCACTTCCTCTTAAAGAGGTGAAGGTGAGTTTGGAATTTATCAAATTTAGTTAATGGATCGAAAATTGCCCTAAAAATAATTTTATATATATTTTGACATTTGTCAAGCTGCAATTTTAAAGTGTGTTATTTATTGCCTCATATGTTTTTAAATTAATTATACTTTTCATTTTGTTTATTCATATTTTCTCTTATTAATTGAGCTTTAAACGTAACGAATCGGTATTATAATAATAATAATTATTATACACGCCAGTTAAAAAAAACCTGATAACACACGTGTGCCTATAATAATGTAGTTAAAATATCTTTATAAATATGACTTTTTTAAAAATTAATTATTAATACATTAAATATTTTTCGATTTATAATACGTTGAAAGTTTTCTGTAACAACTAACTAAGAACATATAACAAACCCTTAAACTTAACAAAATACAATATATATCTACTGATTTTGGCTTTATGACAAAGGCGTTTTTTAATCTTATACTGGGATGAGAGTTTCGAATGTTTTTTAGGAGGCGGGTTTCATAAGCCACAATATTTTTTTGGTTTCTTTAAACCAATATTTTAAAATATTAATTGTAAATTATAAAACTTTTTTTCTCTGGACTAGTGAAATAGTTCCATACTTTTAACATATAGTCAGTCATAAAACATATAAAATGATTTTGTTTTTATGATTTGAAGTTGTTGGCATCCTTGGCTTATTTAAAGCTGATTTTTTAAATTTATATTTCGTTTTCTTAGGTAAAGAATATTGATATTAAGTTATGGTAAGTGACTCATGGTTGAAGGTGAAAAATAGTAACTGGCAAACTTTTGGTTTTAGTTTTAAGATCGAACAGCTAATATATTCTTCTTTTTAACGTTTCAGACTAAGAAGTAAATCTAAGAAGATAGTCGGGAGAGGGGGAAGAAGATGCGGTTATCAAAGAAACAAAAATAAACACACCTTATTTATTTGTGCCGACGTTTCGAACTGAATTTCAGGCCTTCATCAAGGCTGAAGAAACAAAAACAAAAAGGAAATAATAATCATAACTTAGGGAAACATAAACATATGGTCTACGTTCTACATTTTAAAATCAGTTGTTGCTAATTAATCGTCTAACTAAACGACTAATTAACTAATAAAATAATTTCAGTTTTACTGAAAAATTTACTGTGCTAGTTATGAAGTCAGTTGATTTTCTAAGATGTTATGACTTAATTATTATCATACAGTTTCGTGATTTTTGAGGTATTAAGACTAGTTTTTTGTTATTTCCCCCCACAACCCTGGAAACTTTTTTTTTTTTTTAAATTCATGTACCATATAAACTAGTATTTTCTATAACTGCCTTTTTTAAAAATAAATCACTAAAAAGGGAAGATACAAAATGCAAAAACAAAACAAAAAAAATCAATGACATTTTTTATTATTTTTTTTTAATGGTAGAAAATGTAGCACTTGTAGAGAATGACCCTTGAATCTATATAGAAAATTTTAACACCGGACTAATATTTGCAGTAAATGTTACTCCAGCCTCAACTCTACAGATGTACAAGAACTTTTCGTTCAAGAAGTAAATGACTAAAGGAAAATTTATGCAGATAGTATAAATAAAATAATCATTTAAAAATTATAACTACTTAAAAATAATAACAAGATTATGGAGGAATTACTCATAATACGATTTCATACACGGAGAGCGGCACATTGTAAGGTATACGTTGAAAATTAACTACAAATAAATAGTTAGAAAATAACTTGTTCTTTGAAAATAGTTATAAAATTAAATAATGCCTTACAGTTGTAAATATCAATAAATATATTATTAAAAAAAATAATATTGCTTTTAGTAATTATTATATACCAGGGAATTTTAAGGCTAAAGAAGAAGAAACGTCCTAATAAATCAATGCTAGTCAAAGAAATTTTATAAGAATGACATATTAACAGAAGACAAGAATAAAATAAATTTCTTGATGTATTTTAAACGCATCAAATAAAATCATGAATTAAAACATATAAAGAAATGATTAAATTAAATTTATGAAAAGATACGAGTTGCAATCGGGATGGAAATTCTTGATAAATACAATTTCAGAAATAAGATAAAATAATCAAGCTTTGATGTTTAAATTGCTCTCACAAAGCATTTTATTATATTAAGTTTTGAAGTAAATAAAGTTTTATTAATGGGTAGATTCTCAAAACGTCTGTATCATGCCATTGTATGACTAACATAAAATTTACTGGTTGTATATATTTTTAAACAGTAGTAATAAATTAATTAATAAATTATTAAAAAATATATAATTTTATTGATGTCCGAGACGTCATAAGCCCCAAGAACTGTATATGGTTGCTATCACATTGGAAGATAACCTTCAGAAAGGTAATTGTTCTCCTGCAATGTAGGACTTTTGAAAAATTTTTACTCATTAATGACAATAATATTATAAGATATTAGCTAATAAGACTAATAGGAGAATAATTATATGTTAAATATAAGTTTTTTGTTATCAGGTAAATAATTTATAATTAGTCCTTGAGTGTAAATGATATAGTAATGTTGTTACAAGCACATGGTTATGTTGAATTTATTTTTTAGCAGCCTGAAGATGGGGGAAATCTCCCGAAACGTTTCTGTGTAATATGAAATAAATTATTATATTGTAATAAGGAAGAAATTGTTGTCATTCACTAAATCAAGTTAATGTATTTAAGATGTAATTTAAAGAACGAATTTATATCTTGGAAATAAATGAATATTATAATGAGTGTGTAAGAATGTTAGTACTCTTAGAAACGAAAAATATTAATTTTCTAAATTCCTAAATTCGAAACTTTCTTCAGTAAAATTCAATTTGAGGGATGCAATCCCCAACAAGGAAGATATGAAGATGGCCTGTACCCGCGAAGGTCATATCCTAGAAATAAAATACTGAACACAAAATCCTTTAATTAAATTAATCCAGAAACAAACTATTATGGAATCATTCGATTTTTTAATAAATAGATCAAATCAATAACATTCTAAGCAAGCATGAAAACACGAAGTGTTTCAACAAGCGAGTCAAGTAGAGAAGGAAAATAAGTCTATAACTATTTTGGATTTGAAACCTCTTAATAAAAATATATATATGAAGAATCACAGAAGGAAACACTGGTATGTAGATAAGAATAAACGGAAAAAAGAAATATTTACTATCTTAGTACGGCACATAACTTATGTTGTGAAACTTCTTAAATAAATTAAATTTGTACATATTTACATTGCGATTTAATGGTAGGTACTAGGAATTCGAGATGGCTCTTACTGACGAAAAAGTAACACCAAATTATGGAGGAAAAATATTGATCGTAAAACAGTTCAGACGTTGAGAAATAAGAATCTTCATTGACTCCCTGTTCTCAGAGTGCAAAAAAAAACAAAAACGAGCAATCTTAGTACATTAAAAAAATATAGTGAAAAAACACTTAACTTTTGTTTAAATGGATTCTATATTGTAGAGTTGACTCTTGAGAAATAAAATAGCTGACTGATTGGCCTAAAAAATGTCGGAAATACTCTTACTTCATAGTAATTATTTAAAAGTGTTATGATATTGTATTGGACCCCCACTCTGATCATGACTACAATTATTAATCCATAAATAAATATTTCTTGTAGCAGATTCTTTCGGAAGGTACTTATGACCCTTGTTTCAATATTAGATATTAAAAACATTAATTATAAAAATAAGAAATAAAATTTCTTCCAGAAAATATTAATACATCAAGGATTAGTTATTAATACAACTATATTGAAAGGACGTTTCTCAACTTCATTGTTTGCAGTGAGTTATACATTGCTGCGATACAACTCAAGGTTTGTGCCAGAACTGTTATGAATTTTAAAGAGTATACAATGTAATGTTATATTGTATACATATTGGATAGGGTTCTAACAAATTAAAACTAGGATCTACAGACTTGGCCACAGTATAAACACAATCATTAATTTACAAATTATAGATGAAATAGAAAAATAATAGAAGTATAAACCAAAAACATATAAAAGGCAGTATATTTCAAAACACATATGTACACATAATATAGAAGTTATTATTAAAATAAAATATAAAATTTAAATTTAGAGAGCTATCAATAGTTTCTCTATATGCCTATATCACTCCATTTTATATTACATCAAATTTACTTAATGTGTTTTTATGTAAATACAGTTGTAAATAATTTTAGACTAATTAACAATTTCATGAAATTAAAACAGTACTAAAAGAAATTCTGTTAATTTAACAAATTAATAGAACTAAGAAAAATAATAAGCAGAGTGATAAATCATATGTCATATTATCCCTATCAAAGTTCATGTCACATTGGAGATGAATGTGGATTCTCCTTATTTAATTTTTTTTTGTTGAAACAAATTAAAAAAAAAAAAAAAGAGTTGTAAATTCCAATTTTTATCACTTTATATACATTTACAGAATGCAAAATTAATTAAATTTTAATTCAGTTCTTATCATTGCTAATTGTACAAAATGTAAAAGCAGTTTTATTTTTAAAAAAATTGTATATATTTGATTTGTGATGTATATATTTGATGAACATTAAGCAGTTGCTATACACATCCCTACTCAGCAATAATACTGAATGAGCCTGAATCTTTATACAGCAGATCCCTTAAAAGTATCATATCGGAAGTATTTATATGTCACATAGACCATTTGCGCTCGTTCTGAAAGCTGAGGGGCCCTTATATATACATACAAATACGTATATCCCCGTATATAGGTAGGTATACACACAAATACTTATACTTCTCTATGAGCACAGAAGTATAATAATATGTACGCATAAATATGTATCAATTTTTTTTCAGTTTGTTTATTAAATTATTTCTGTTATTCTTAAGGCATTGTGTTGATTTTTAATTTGTTTCTTTATATATATACTGAGAAGAGATTTGTTTTATAATTTTCATTTTTTTAAAATTTTCCTCATACATACATTACTGTTTCATATATTAATTTATGTTTTTATTTTTAAATTTCATTTGTTTACTCATTTTACTTCATTTTAATTTTATAAGAAACCCACAAATACTATATTTCCTACCAGCACATAATTTATCTTGTCACAAGGAAATGCTTGCGCCTCTCAATGCAGATTACAGTTTTACTGTGTTTTCAATTTCCAACATTATGTTAAAACTTTTAAAAATAATAAAAAACATTAAAATTCTCTAAATATTGTGACGATTAATGTGTAGAAGAATTGATTTTTTCCCCCTTTGTGGATATCCAAAGTGATAGATGATTGGTAAGGTGTATTAATAAATGTTGTTTAATAAATTAATATTCAACCATATCATGATGATATAATATTTTTTATTATATATTTTAAGCAGTACTGTACTTATTACATTTATAATTTTTAGTATGGCGATTTTTGCGAACTTAAGCATTAATGTTATAATTTTTGTATTTTTCAATACTTACGAGGGTGGTCTGAGAATTTTCCGACCGAAAATTCATCTGTTGATAGTCACCCACCAAAGTGACATCTATTATGGACGCGCAGCGTTTATGCAACAGTCGTTTGAGTGAGTTAATGTGAGTGTTTTTGTGAAAATTAACAAAATTTAGTATCAAGCTGTCATTAAATATTTGTTTTTGAAAGGAAATACGCCTACGCAAATCAAAGATGAGTCAGATTTGGAGACTCTAGAGTCAATGAAATTTTGTGCAACTGAATTTAAAAACGTGGCCGTAAGAGCTTGGGAGACGATGAACGTTCGGGACGTCCAAAAACTGCAACTACCGACGAAAACATCGCAAAAGTTCACCAAATGGTGCTAGACGACTAGTAGACGACGCCGAATTAAAGTGGGAGAGATACCAGAGGTGAACATGATAATGAACATGTGAAAAGAACGTGTTTGTTACATATTAAATCAGTATTTAGATATGAGAAAGCTGTTCGCTCGTTTGGTTTCGCGTTTGCTCACGATAGACCAAAAATGTGTTAAAATGAAGATTTCCAACGTTCTGTTGGCGCAGTTTAAGGAAACTGTTTTCTCGGCACAGGTAATACAAAGGTATTTTAATCTACTATCTTCAAAAAGAAAAAAAAAAACGTTACAAGAGCATACTACGCATCATTCCTTTACAAGCTGAAGGCAGAACTTGTGGAAAAACGGCAACATTTACAGAAAATCCACGAATTACGGTTTGAACTACTTGACCATCGCTCCAAGCGATTTCTTCTTGTACCCTCATATAAAAATCGCGCTTAGAGGGCAGATTTTCATCAAATGAAGAGGCAATTACCTTCGTGAACAATTATTTTGCAGAGAAAAATACCTGTTAAAGCCCTAAAGTATATGTTTCTTTAGTTTAATTTTACTTCCAAGTGGTTTTTTATTTGTTTGTTAATTATAAGTTAATTTCCTTTTTTTAATAACAATTAAGTTTTTATTTTTTGTAATTAAAATTAAGTTAGAACTCATCACGTAAATACAGTTAAGGAAGTTGCTATGGTGCGTGTCTAATATAAATATATCGCTGCGGCTTGGCGCATATAACAACATTGCAGGCTGCAATGGAATTACGACTGATAAGGCGGAGTACAGTCTGCTGCCTAGGCCCCATAGACTGAGTCATAGAGAGAGGCACCCACCGGCTCACACCATAAGAATTTTTGGGGTTCATCTCAGGACCCTCACCCACCCTATCATCCACATCTGGATGACGACGGATGCTGCGGACGGAAGTAAAATATCATCGATATGCGCATATCGACCCCCCGGCCATCTGTTGTGAGTGACTTTTTTTCTCTTTCATCGAGCCTCATATTTTGTTCTAAGTTACTTTTTATTTAATTAATTATTGTATAAAGTGATTTTTTTGTATACATATATAAAAATATTTTCATTGTTTTTTACTTCTTACACTTATATTATTTTATAACAACAGTAACAGTTCATTTATTTTATTTCTGTATATTTTAATTTAATTAAATTTGTAGACCATTTTGGTAGGGTTTTTTTTTATTCTCTAATTTCTCTTTATTATTTTTATGTTTTTATGATAAATTTCAGGTCCTCCGTTTTTTTGACCAGCGAACAATTTTTTTCTCTGGGAAAGAGGTAGGTTTTTCATTTAAGAAACGCCCCTCGCCCCAACAATACCGTATACTTTTTGGACGGGTTACAGAGATGGGTACATCGCCAGGAGAAGTGTGTAAAGTTCCAAGGATAGCATGTTGAAAAATATTTTTAAAAATCCAGAAAAAATGTTTTGTTTTTTTGTTAGGTCGGAAACCATTCAGACCACACTCGTAACTCCACATTATTATGTATTTTTTTATGAACATCATAATAATTTCAATTTTTATGGGATTTGATAACTATATATTAAAGCATATAATATTTTATGCTTGAAATGAAATGAAATTTCACCCTAATACATCTAGTCACCAAAGTATAATTATAATTAACATTTGAGTTCCAGTTGTCACGCATGAAAATCGTTTAGTTACTAAAAAATGTCATCATCAATATAATAAACAATAATATACTGGTATTTGATGGGGGGAACAAGTCCGGCAAGTGGGCCTAATGGTCCTTTTTACTATCTAAGTTACCGCTGCGTACTAACCAAGGTGGGAGTGTCAGGATTCATTCCTCGGGACCGCCGAAAAATGAATGTTAACTCCCACCTGGGGGGAATCGAAAACACAACGTTCCGAACCAAGCGCACTGGGGCCTGCGCCCCAACCCGCACGGTCGTCACGTCCCTTAAGCTTTACAGTAAGTTAATATTTTTTTTATTTTATTTATTTGTTGATTTTACAAAAAAAAAAAAAAATACAACCAGTAAATTTGATCATAATGACATAATATGACACAGGATGTAGAGAAACTACCCAGTAGTAGAACTCTAAAAACAGTTAAGTTAATATTAAAATTGAACTTATACACAAAAAAGTACGAGAAGGAGGATAATCGTTATTTAATCAGAGATGTTAATGGATTTCAAGATTAGAAATAATACCAAATATGTTTTTGCTGGAACTCTAGGCAACTGGTCAGAAAAACTATTGACGCATGTCAACACACAGGAACCCTTTAACAATTTTGCAAAAATTAATAGATCAGTTTAATATGTTCGCCGAATGTTGTAAGGGGGTTGGAGCAGAACGGCATTTCACTAGCAGGGAGTTTTGTTCAATGTCTTAATCAACTAGTTCAGGAAATGCCTGCCGCGCACAATGTTCTAATCATCGAATGTGTTCATAATGAGCTTCCGGTGCCCGCCGAACTAGAAGAACAATTTTTACAAACGCAACTAGACGCGAATGAACTAGAGACTCAACTACTGCGTAGCGACTTGGGTCCGACATCGCCGGCGGTTCAGAATTCACATTTCCTCCACTTAATTTGACTAAATTCAGCAGTGGCAAGATATGTCTATAGTCCCGGAACCCATGCGGAGATCCCTCAACGACATTTCTTACACCGAACCTAAATTACAAGCCGATATTGAGGTTTTCTTGTGTTGTTCCTACTTTTTAAGATATAGAGCTCCGAATGAAAAATTAATGTCTTTTTAAAGTTTTTAAACAGCCACCATTTTTTATTCCCCCTACCCTACTTGGCAGACTCTTCAATTTTGACTAGTAATTATACCTAGTTTTCATTAAAGTAATCAAAAATTGTGGTGATATAACTGCCTTTTTTTCTTCCCGGCTCTTGTACTATAACCTTGCCTACACCATAACCACACACATATACACATATTATATATAGATATGGCTCTTGACAAAAACATATTCAACACTCTTATTATGATATATTGATAGATTCTTAACAAGAACAATAAGACGCCAATGAGGAAGATGGGACCAAAAGGTAACACCCCCTGAAAACAAGGGCGGAGAACCGGAGTTAGGTACTAAAATAGCAATACAGATCATACGTAATAAATGAGGCACCCTTCCCCCCACAAATCGATGTTCTTAAATAATTGAATGAACCATTAGTTATATACACTAGCCTAACACTAGGCAACATTTGGCCCCTCCAGGGATTAATAATTGCCTTTTGAAAAATAAAAATATGTTGACCAGTAGGCCAAACACAGCTCAAAGTTTCAAACAAGTTTTTCCACACCATATATTTTATTTCGGCATATGATCAGGGTATCTGCAGTAAAACACGGATCAGACTCAGATGTAAACAGGTATATTAATTGTAAATAAATATTTTGTTCATTTATGTAGCTTTGAGAATTATAATCCTAAATATCACTCCAAAATATGTTATCTATTTAATGGTAATAATACTGTGTAAAGATGTCTAATTAACAACTGGTAAACACGCTATTCCCTTGGAAAAGTATTCCAGTTATAATAGCTTAGTAGGACTCAACTAATTTGGACTAATATAAATAAATAATTCTGGATAATTACCATCAGTATCCTGGCATCCCGTACACAACAGGCGTGAAACATAGCACGTTATTAAATAAGAGATGAGTATAATGTTCTTCTCTAAGAAACAAAGAGCTAAATAAAAGAAAATATGAAAGTATCTTTAACCATTCATATTATTAAAATTTTATTTATTAATAATGCCAGTTGATCATCACTAAAAAAAAAATTATTTTAAAATTAAATGTAATAATACTAATTAGAGCGGTCTTCGCTACAATTATTATTAATGACTTCATTAACAAAAATCACACTCAAGCTAATTAACGTTTTTGCTAACAAACAAGATACAAAAAAAAATATATCCCGAGTTTCCGAAAAAGGATAAGAGAGTTAAGGGCTGGGGAGAAACGAGATTTTACCTACTTGAGTACTTTCTACCTTGAAATCTGTCACGTACCAGTAGTTCCATATCCTTGTGGACCCTCACGGCAATGTTCCCTTTGATGTTGTGAATAATAAACTTCTCCCTCCCCTGCTATATTTAGCCAAATCCAGTGCTCTCTTTCCTCCCTCATCGCCGTATCCAGCACCCATGAAAACGGAATACGGAACATTGTAAAAAATATAAATAAAAAAAAATAGTCATACTCGTGTAGAGCACTAATACTTTTTCATGTCATATATTTTTTTATCTCTATAATAAAAGCAAAATGAGGAACGAACTTTATTCAATATAAATACCCCAATTGTTACACGGTGAAATATATATTTTTTTTAAATTAAATAATAATAATAAATTATTACAGACATTAATAAAATAAAAAAAGAAACGAAAATAGTTTTCTTTTATATTTTTATCTTTAAGAAAAAAAAGAAAAAAGGTTAGGAAAAATGAACAAAAAAGTTTATATTAAAATTATTATAAATTCGTCAATTGTCTCGAAAATTTTCGAAAACCTAATAAACGGTACCAACACCGAATAATACTGCAAAGTAATAATCACTTTGAAATGATCGATCTTGAATAAAATTTCGATATTAGCAACTTTGAAAACCCAATGAACGATACTTAAATTGATTAAATCTACACACCCCTAAAAAAAAAGATATAACTATATTAATAAGCATTTAAAAATTAGTGAACAACCTTAATTCTTTTCTTTATTAATTTAATATTTATTTATTGCTTATAACAGATTATCTAAGAAAATGAAATACGTGTTCGATGAATATGCTAAATTATTTGAAAAGTCATAATTGATTTTTTTTTTTTTACTTTATTTATTTTATTCACAAATGTAAATAATATTTTACCACCAGCGAATGAGATGTTGTATAGAAAAAAAAATTAATGAAGGCATAAAGGTTAAGGTCATTCAATGATACCTCTCTATTAAACCTGATTTTTTTTTTTAAATATTTATTTATTGCTATATTAAATTAAAAATATTTACAACTGTACATTATAATAAATTTAGTAAATTTGATCAAAGTTAAATTACAGTGTTACAGGCGTGTAGAGAAACTACCCATTGGTAGCACTCTAATGACATTTTACATTAGCTGGTCTCGTGGCCATCGTCTTTTCAGGCGCTTCGGAGGATTGTCAGAAATGGAAGGGAAAGCAAGGTTAGAAACTAGGCGGTTTGAGTGGTTAGAGAGTTTATAATCGAATGAGTGATATCTGGTTTGGGCTAGATCGGTTACATAGGGAACATTAAGGTCTTTATGTATGATTTTATTTGTGACAAAGTAAGCATTGAGGATTTTGGATTGTGGGGATTGAATACGAGAGAAATTCGAAGGTTTAAAACTGAAATTTAAATATCAATTTAAGAGGTCCCTATTCCAGCTCCTCGTAAACGTCATATCGCACCTGGTAAGTCTCGTGTTGATAGTCCTTGAATTAGAGGGCTTTGTGTATTGGAAGTATGTCGGGAAAACGTTTATATAGTGATTTAATGGTTGTAAATTGAAATAAATGAAAACATGTTCTAAGCCTTTTTTCTTATTATTTTTTTTATTTATAATTTATATAAATATCTTTTACATATTTACATATATAAATTTAATCTTACATATTTTTTTTTTGTGAAATAGTTTATTCCTTTTCAGTATTCATTCTTTCAATTAATTTATTTTCTATTATTAAATATAATTCCACTACGATCACCAAAGGCGCAAAAGCGGTTCGGTTGTAAAGCGATTCGGAAAACCCTTTAGAAATTGGAATCCGTTAGCATCAATTACCATCTAAAAATGCCAAATATTTACTATCAATATTAAAACTATAGATCTTTTTATTTATAAGGCCAATAAGGAATGAATTGTCTTTACTAACATCCCAACTTTTAACAAATATATAGGAAAATTCTTGTCTCATTAACTCGTTTTAGTTGAATCGCTGATTTCTCTGATACATGGCAATGAAAGTTGTTAGATAAGTTCTGGTCCGAGATATTCGGCACTTGATTCAAATACCTATAAAAGGTTGCTCTGCTGGTGCACTCTGTGCAGTTCCCCACCAGGTATCATGTATTTTGTAGGCCACATGTCAAGTTTGGTTGACATCTACTACAGGTAAGAGAGTTAAGGTTCGTGCAGTATGAGATACAACTACTTCGGAATCCTTCTTGCGAAGCAAATGTGCGGCAAAATTAAATTTACCAGTTATAATAATTAGAACACCTTTGGGAGATCTGCGTGTTTCTCTGCTGGAATGGTTTACGCTAATATAGGCAATGGTTCTTGTATTACCATTAATCATCATTAGTTTTTTTCTTTTTGATAGCATATTTCATATATTGCCTTCTGACTGGCTAAAATCATGTGTTTTTCTCTTCGGCTGTTATCGATTGTATTTTAAGTGTGAATGTGATTGCTCGGTGCTTGACTGGGATTCCAGCTCGTTTAGGAGTAGACCTCTCGTACATAGTTCCCTCAGTTTTCGGCGATGTCGTCATAGAACGTGTTCCTGTTGATGAACCAAACGTCAGTGCCCTAAATAATGGATTCGTACAGTACTGAAGGCTATAAAAAATTTTATGTATCCTCGATATAAATTCTGTCTCGATGTTAGAATGCCGTAAGCATGTGGTCCGTCTTTGCTCTTTGGACTGAATTATGTCTCACCATACGTTTCAGTATACCGCTCTGAGACTGTTGCAGCATCTTTGCTGTTGAAGGTGCAAGGTTGGTCAGCAGATGATTAAGCCTGTAAGACTTGGTCCTACCTGAGTGATCTTCTTATTATAGTGGCGAGCTAGCGTCAGGTGTTTGTATAATGTGAATATGTATAAATGGGATACCGTGTATATATATAATCATTGTTCATATTCCAAGGTTTTATTATCAATTCTCTTTTCTTTATTATGGATAGTCTTTGTTGATGATTATTCAATTTTTAGAATTTCTAATTTTTGAACTAAACCTTATTTGAGAGGGTTTAGGATGGTTTTATAGATTGAAGAATCTTTTTATAGCTTAAAGTATATATACATAGTTAATCATTTTTATTTCGATATAGTGGACTTAGAACCGTTGTTAGTACCGCCCTGACAAGTACGTGGAAGCCAATAGTGTTTTGGCAACACCTCATTATTGGTGATTTAGAAGCAGAAACGAATCGAATTCAGGCTTTGGGGGTTAACTTATATTTAATAGAAGGCAATTCGAGTAAATTTAGACTTACATTATACGGTTCTAATTGGTTCTATACCAACAAGAAAACCGTTTTTTTGTCCCATAGTACATAAGAACATACCCCTTTAAGTATGGAGAACATAGCTCTTTTCGCCAAAGTATTATGTATAAACAAGCGGCATAATAAATATACACACAGGTAGTACATAAAAACATACAAGTAAACATAAAAAAACGTATTACTACGTGATCCGCCCTCTATCCACAGTTTGCGAAAAACGTAATTTTACATGTCCCGACTACAATGTGTTAATACATGGAAATTGCGAGGATTTCACATCGATTCAAGCGTTAAAAGATCAGTTTTATATACAGCATGGAAAATGCTAGAGTGGCACAACTCGTTATTCTAATACTTCGCAGCGATGCCCAATAGATATTCTAATTTAGAACACAGAAATTTATACATCTGCATAGTTAAAAATATATTCCATTTTAATCGCATATATATATTCTTAAATGCAGTCACCATCCAACTGTCTAGTTAAAATGATTCCAGTTGAAACTCGAATTCGGTCGATTTTGCTCTATGAGTTTAAACTTGGCTCAAAAGCTGCCGAAACTGCTAGAAAAATATGCTCCGTGTTTGGGGAAGATGTGCTGTCTGAGCGGAAG
>NW_027113955.1:263393-266326 GCF_000696795.3 Halyomorpha halys
AAGGAAGGAATTTGGGCTTTACCATCTCGTTGGGAGAAGGTTACCGACTGTATCGGTGGATATTTTGATGAATAAAGGTGATTATTTGAAAATATTTATTTATTTATAATTTCCCCCAAAAAAACGACAGGACTTTTTGAATGACCTGGTATTTGGAAGAATAAAGTTAAACATATGAAGAACGTCTTCCAATATAATCAACACACACGGGACCACCAAGATACAAACACTATTACTCTCTGCCGCAGTACCCGCCTTCAAAATCCCCGACCTTATCACCATTATCAACACTTACCATAATGTCACCTGAACTCCAGCCCTCAACTTATTACTTCTCTACACTCTTTTACTTTGACAACGCCACATTCCTCATCGTTTTCTTCTTCCTCAGGTATTTCTATGCTACCGACAGACCTTCCTCAAATTCTCCAAGCTTCGCTAGTATCGCGTTACCCAACATCTTCTCAAATCAAATTACAAGTCCCACTCCACAAGACGAACTTCAATACTCTTTGCAATCACCACAAACGCTTAACCGATAAGAAAGAACAACACACCAATCAACTTAAATGCAGATCTGCCGCAGTTTTCCATAAATCTATTGATAAAACCTTTAATAATTTTTCCCACCCCCTTATCTTTACGTTCAAACTATTCTTAATCACTCTTAAATTTTAAGAAATACATTTTAGACATTAAAATTAGGGTAACCATTGTCAAAATTGAGTCTATTAATTCTAAAATGTCCGTTCACACTAAGCATTTAACCTCCGTTATTGGTAAGGATAAAATAGTACAACTAAGAAATGGAATTTTCAAAATTTGAAAAAAAAAATAAAAAAAACGGCCGCTTAACACTAAATTTAAAAAAATCCTTCTTCTTTTTTTAAATTCAAAAGGAGATGAAAACTGGGCCCACAATATTTCATCAACCAACTATCCCATCTTAAGTTGTAAATATTTTAAGTCTAGGAACTGAGTTCTCTACTCCTTCCTCCAAGCGTACTAATCATATTCCACTATCTTCCTACAAAAATGTGCATAATCCAACTTATAATCTGACTTTAAGCTAAGGTAATGTAGACATATTGCAGCTTACTTCTGAGGTCTAGAAATATGTAGTCCTCAGTACAGATACATTTAGATGATTAATTTGATCCTTTTTTATACGGAAAAACGATAGATAAAAATTATTAGTATCTTCTTACGAAAAAATTAAAAATTCAATGAAATAAGCAGAAAATCATCATAAATATAAGTGGGTTAAAAAAATAAATAAATATCTAAATTAAATATATCGTAGCAGGGACGGTTCGGCTGTTTGTAGTCGAGGGAGTTAAAGCGCCAACTATGACTGGCCAGGACTTTTATTTCAGTGATTTCTGCACCCATGAAATGAAAACTTGATCCCCCAACATAATAAGTAAAGGGTGGTGCCCTTTATCCTCATATCCAAGAAAAATAGTAATAAAAAGAAAATCTATTGTAACCGGAAGTAGCTGGAATTTGAGGAAAGTTATTTAGTTAATCTGGATACTTCATATGTTTCCGATTTCGGCGAGATAACAAACTTACACATCAGTGAAGCATTTTAGTCTTTAGGAACATTTTCTTTCGCTAGTGACTATACCTTCAATTTCTTGTCTCCTGTGCAACAACGTAATGAGGCCCAAGCAGATGACCTGAGAGACATGCAATTGCGTTAGTTAAGGGCCCCTTTCCATGCACCCAAACACTCCGCATTCGTGTGTTAATCTAGTAAGTGCATCATTTTTACTATTATTATCCATTATCTGAAGTAGGTCAATGTTCTTTGTGATACCTAGTTGCAGTGGATCAAAAGAAGACTTCAGTTTTTGGAATATCTCGGATGAGTGATTTTCTAAAACTGAATTGAGTTGAAGAGTCTTGGTACCTCAGGTAACGCTAAAAAAAAAAGGCCACCCTTCCCCGCCGGACCCGCCCCGCTAAACCCCCGGAGAGCGACGGCCCTATATCACTTTTGAAATATTAGCTTAACACGGGAAGGAGAGACTTTGAGATAGAGCAATATTTAAAAAGCCCCTGAAATCGAAAAACGGCATCAAACCCTCCACTCCCGTCAATATTCGACAATCAAACTACTTCGTACTGAGTGAGTTTTCCAGCCAAATTTCTGTAATGTTAGTTAGGGTCAAGAAAGTTTAAATGAGACGAGATTATCTAGGATTAGTGAATTTTTCGCTCATTAAAGCCATCAGAGTTAAGTTAGTCCGGAACAAACTTAAACAATAGTGAAAACGAAAATGACTTGATAATTACATATTTACATACATTATATAGTTTAGTGGTTACAAATACCTCTGTACGTAAAACTGTAACTTATTCTTGGTTTACACCGTTAGCAAATATATACGTACAAATGAGATGAGGAGGGTAGGAAGAGCATGGAAAATAGGAGGGGGTTAACATGAGAGGCATTAATGCCATACAACAATTTATTACTATTCCTTTGTTTCTTTAAACGTAATTACAGTAATGTTGCTTTAAATAATTCACTCGTTAAAAGCACCGTTTATTAAAAGTTTTTTTCTTTATGTTTTAGTTAAAATTGCACAAAGGCTTAGACAGACGGATATTTTTCCTTGTGTTTTAATTTTGTAAATAGATTCTTTTTTAGTATTTTTTTATAAATAAACACATTTCGACAAATAAAAACTGATGAAATATGAAAATATTCGAAAATACATATATGTAATTTTTCGAACTGATATATATACCGGCACTTGGCGGTAAGATTTAAAGTTAATAGCTCTGATGAAGGTTAGAAATTCTGGCCGAAACGTTGGTACGATTAAATAAGTAACTTCAACTTTTTTGTGTTTTAATTTGACCGCACCCCCTAACCATTTTCTCCTCGTATAAGTCATCCACGGTTAAATATCTCTCATGAT
>NW_027113955.1:266376-287597 GCF_000696795.3 Halyomorpha halys
TATTAATAATAATGTTGTTTGTTAAAATTGTTAATAGAGTATAATAAAAGCAGTTATTTTATAGGATTTTTTAAGCATAACCGATTAGCCGAAACATATATATATGTATATATATAAAATGATAAAGTTTTTCACAATGTATCAAACGAGTAATTTCGAGTTTTTTATAATCACGATATTTATTCTAACGAAGTCTTTAAAGAAAATATTTTTCGAATCGATTAATCCCTGAGATTCAGAGATAAACTGGGAGTTCCCATCAGCCTGGTGATTATGATGAGTCGATAAATCCACGGATCCACAAGTACTGCTTTCAATAACCGATAGCCCCCACCCCAAGTCGCTAATGAGGCAAGGGAACATCTCGCTTTAAGGAGGGTTCATTAGTCGACAGGATGGCTTGATAATTGCCCAATCCAACCGAGACTGGCAGACTGAGCGGGGATAAAGCTTCATTAACTGTTAACTTCTAGAGCGCGGTCGATCCCGCAAACTGTTCCTGATCCGGCCGCAAATACACGACTAGTCGTTTGTTGGCCATTATTGATGCCCGAATCCCATCCATTAATTCCCCGCGCGGCCTTAGAAAGTTCATTTCTTTCTTCAGGAGGTTCTTAGGGCTCCTAATCATTTGTAACTGGTCGCTGCCTCTACCTCCAATCACCCTGAATCTCATCAGATAAAAAGAGGAAGGGTCGATTTCATGCTCTTCTGCCTCGATGAAATATTAAACTAACGATCGAATAATTTTTAGAAGAAGGATTCAATTTCATTGAAATATAATTCTATGATATTTCCATAGGGATATGATTTAATTAAAACTTGAATAAATATTGCTATAAATATTAGTTTACAGTGTTAAAAATTACTAACACCTTACATTAAATATTTTTCAATGTGTGTGTGAATATACATATGTTGCGGCCAACATATGCTTTATTTATATATCTGTTATGGTTGTAAGGATTGCGTATTACCGTATGTTTTGTTTTGGCTACAGAAGCCATTATTAATAATACCAGTTTTACGTAAGCTTAGGCCGAGTCAATAGCCCCTTATCTCTCTACCTGGTCAGAGTCAACCCTGATACTCGTCATTCCACGGCGTGCGGCTCATCTCTTCCAAGAAGACATCTCTCCACTACTACTTCGGCTCATCCTCCAAGAGGACAAGGCGGCCGGACGTACGTCGATCTATTTTCACCAGAACATCCATTCACAACAACAGCCACAACCAGGGCCCCATCAATCACCGGTGATATAGAATATTTTTTTTTTTTTTTAAGTCGTATAGACAAAACCCACATTTTGTTGTGTTTTTTAATTAGTAAAATTAATTTTATTTGTATTTTCAGAAGTTAATTTTTTATTTTATGTCTTTATGTCAAAATAAAGCAGTACAAAATTCTACTATTCTTTTCTTTTCACGGTTGGGCTAGTAAAGGTTCATTTTGAACCCCTACCCGCCGTAACAATATATGTATAATACAAAATATATTTTAAATGTCTTATTTATTTAAAATTAAATAACTTTAACAAAGCTACAACTTTGATAATATACGAAACTAACAATTGCTGTCTCTCGTATTATCCGAAATAAATTGTCATCCCAACCAATCATAACTAAATTATAATTTCATATCACAACCCCCGAAGAATGTTGCGTATCCGTAATTGGATAATCATAATAATATCCAACCATGTCCATCAAATAACATTTACCCTTCGTCGTAAGCCTACTGACTGCCGTATAGTCTCCTTTAATAATGTTGCTCTTACCCCTGTAGAACAGATTCGCTACCTTGGACTATATATGGATTATCCTGGAATCCTGACTGGAAAGGCAGGAAACTGCACGTCGATTTTTACTACTACAACATTTACTAGACAAATGATCTAAACTTCCAATTAATAAGGCCAATCTGGACATACGGAGTTGAGCTTTGGGGCTCCACTAAACCTTCGAATTCCTTTCGTATCCAATCCAAAATCCCTCGTAATATACTCAATGCTCCATACTCTATCATAGATAAAATCATCATCATTAAATCCATAAAGGCCATAATGTTCTATATGTAACCGATCTAGCTCGATCCAGATATTAATCCTTCGATTATTAACTAACCACCAAAACCCTCTAGTTTCTAACCTTACTTTCTCTTCCATTCCTGACAATCCTCACAGACACATGAAAATAAGATGCCCTACGATCGAGACCTACTATTTTAGAAATATTGTAAGAGTGCTCCCAACGGGCATTCTTTTGTATTAAGCATGTAGGGCCCACCAAGCCGATATGATATTGAATTAAATAAAAAATAAAATACAAATATTATATACTATCCCATGTCTGAGGTGGCTAAAACAGTCAAACCACAACCTCTAGTCCATTTTGAGGAGATTCTCACAGGACGTCGTTTAATAGCGGCATATTTGGCAACATCATGACTAGATCGACCAAAGTACGATCCCCAAAACCCATGGATTGAATAACACTTGAATACGAATGGATTAACGTTGGATAGGTGGTTAATAACCACCAGGGGTGGTTTTATTAATCGTACTCTAACCTACGATAGAGTCTCTCGAATTGAGTCTGTCCTTTCGACGTTGAACTGGAGAAACTATTGACAATCTTAATTGCCGTGGTACGGTTTTATTACGGATATATTTCATTGAGGGTGGTTCCCAGATCAGCAAAACTGACAAAGTCCTAATTATGACTATTGTTGATAATTATAGTTCAATTTATTTGTATGGGAAATTCTCAGAAAACAAAACTATTCTATTCTAGTTGTGCAACTACTACACTCGAATTGTGAAATTAAATTAAAGGACTCACCGAATTAGAAGAAATTATGATTTTACAATCATAGAAGATTTTTAAGGAACATACCTGGAAAAAAATCATTAATTACTTTTAAATCATACATATAATAAAATAAAAAATCATTAATTTCACCAGATATGTGAAACTTAACAGGAGTACTTTAAAGAAGATTACGGCTTCAAAATGTTAGCAGTATTAAGCCTCAATTCAGATTCTCTGGGTGGGTCTTAGATTTTCGAGGCTAAATCGAATAATCCTTTCACGATAGAGCTTTCGGTGTCCCGAAGAACTCAAGGTCACCCGTTTATAACAGTATGAGTGGATATTGCGGGGCCATTTAGCATAAAATAAGGTACATTTAAGTGACCTCGGATTGCACCTCGGACTCTGTTGAAAAAGGAGAAATAAAACAAACCAATTCTAGGTGGGCGGCATGTTTACATATAGAGCTAAATCGACCTCAAGAGCTTTTAAGACAAATTTATTGAAGAAAAATATGGGTAAAAATCTATGTTCATATTTATAACTACTTTGCTAGAAATTTTAATAATAAAACAAATAAGAATTTTAACCAAAATACAGTTGTAATTAATAAATTATATGCCTGACATAATTGTAAGGCAGGTTACAAATGTTGCGATAAATAAGGATAATAATATTAAATTAATTGTAAACAAAATTTTTTTTTAAACTTATTTAACCATTCAAGTGTTTCCTGTGTAAGATAGCAACCTGATGTATTTAGGCGGCATAGATTAATTAAGTATTTCTCTCTCTCTCAAACGCAAAGAGTGCCAAAATAGGTAATAAATCATAAGCTAAAGATAGTGAATGTAAATTTGTATTTAAGGTATGCTATTTTATTAATAATAATGTTGTTTGTTAAAATTGTTAATAGAGTATAATAAAAGCAGTTATTTTATAGGATTTTTTAAGCATAACCGATTAGCCGAAACGTTGAACTTTTAAAGAAATAAATAGTTTTTTGAGACTTAAATAGGATACAATTTAATTTATATAAACAAAAAAATATATTCGTAAAATTTATTTAACATCATAGGGCAATTTTGACTGAAATTATTGACCTGGGAAGAATTTGTAAGTTCAAGAATCAATCTATTATTTTAATTGTATCTTTGATGATGTAAAATATTACATATAAATTATTAATATTAAAAACAAAAAAAAATATTTGACGATATTTCATTTAATTCAAAAATATTTGGAATAATAAATGATCCCTCGATGAGCGAATAGTCAATCTATCTAACCTATAGAGGATGAAGACCGAGTGTTTAGATGATAGCTGGATGATTGTCGGGAACGTATCACCGTTGTAGATTGCAGTTTTAAGTGCAAGATGTAATGTGGCAGGAGCTGGTGGCTCTTGAGAAGTCTTGAAGTCGACTTACTATATAAACATATGACGAGGGTCTATTATTATTATATCTTAGGTCCCATTCTCTTAGTGGTTTATACAGCTGACACCCCAACCCACCCTAACACAGTCCCTAACCCACCCTGACACATGTATACTGTAAACAATGACTCTACTGCATCACAAACTCAATAGAAATACATTACATCCATTGAAGAATGGAGTCAAAACAGGAGAATTAAAATAAATCCTAACAAATCCCACTAGATCTCGTTTACTCTCCATCGTAAGCCTCTAGCCTGTTCTTCAGTATCTTCTTTAAAAGTTCCCACTAACAGATTCGCTACTTAGGACTACATCATGACAAGAGACCTACTTGGGATCCCCATACAAGACTGAAACAAGAAACTGCTCCTTCATTTCGATTATTACAACACCTATTGACAAACGCTCTAAACTTCCTTCTTACTTAAACATATTATTATAAAATAAAATGTTTACGCGTGTAAACAAATTAAATGTTTCAATTTAATACTATTTTAATAGTATTTATACAAATAAATTGAAATAAAAATTAAAACTATTACGGCAGTTTGGCAATTAAATAGTTAATTTTATATCCACGTATGAACAAAAATAGTTCAATTAGACAGCACAAAATTTTATACTTGGCCATGGAATAGTTGGGTAAATATGAAGAAGGGTTGGATTACGAGAAGATTTACAACCTATAAAAAGAAATAAGAAAACGTTTAAGAACCTCAACTCCAGAGAACATATTTTTAAGTGGATTAAGAATGTCAGAGCAGTAAATCTGTCCTTACGCCTCTGGATCCCAGGGGGTGAGCTGAGGGTGGAACTAATAAAATTCTTATTTGAAGGGGAAGTATTCAGTATTTATATAAATGAGTTAAACCTTTTATCCGACCCTTTAGGTATTATCAATCATATAAGTGATTTTTTTAGAGGTTAATTAGCATATAAGATGTAAGCTTTTAAATAAATTTTAATTTTCAGATAGAATGACTTAATAGTTGTGCCTTCACCACATAAACTGCCTTTAGGTTAAATTATCATGTAGTTGGAATTATGAATTGTGTGATAGAATGATTTTTAAATATCAAAGACGCAAACTGGGATTTAATTATTATTTAATACATTTTCTCTGTTTTGAAAGGAAGATAATCAATTATATAACACAAAACATCGATCTTACTAGAGCCTCCTATGCCCCCACCCTTTTTACGCAGCCATCTACACCGCAAAAGTCCTAATACCCCCTATCAAACTGTAATTACTTATTACTCATTTTTCATAATGAGTAATAAGTAATTTCTCATTATGAATAAAATAACTTATATATTTTTTTTTTATTTTTGTTTTGTATTTTATTTTACTTTCTATTTTATTGTATTTATATCGTTTACCTTTAACTAGCATTTCACAAAAAAAAATCTAAATATTACATTTTTTCTTATCCTCCAGAAAATTATATTAATTATTAAGTTATAATTATAGATTTTAAAAATCCATGAAACGGCATTGTAATATTTGTGAGGACTTTAAACAACAATTTATTAAATAAATTATTATTTATTTTTTTTATATTTCGTACTTCGTTCTTTATTTTAACTCCATTATGTATTTATTTATCGCTTGATTTGGGGGCTTCAGCCCTCCAAGGAACTCCTGACAGATAATCTTCCTTATTTGATTGCCAATCGGTAGCAACCGATTTTCATCTTCTAACAACGTACATCTTTTCTTAGGTCTGTAGTCTTTTAATCATCTCATTCGAGGAAACCCACATATTCGGGTACTCTTCCTTAAGAGATTCCTCTTTCCTCTTCACTATGAGCCAGACGTTCTCTGAATGAGCACTCCTATTCGGATTTCCGTAGTTTCCACTCTACACATTTCTAGTATCTCGTTCTCGCCCTGTGACATCCCTTCGTAAGCCCTGTTAATTCTGAGCATTCGAAGATTGAGCTCGTACTTCTGAGGATCCAGCCTTCTAGGCTCTAACATGGTCGCTGAAAACAGAGATAGCTCAGAACCTAGACTAAATCATATAAATGGCCATATTGCCTAGGTTGGTGAGGCCTTCAAATACCATAGAACGCTTCTCATTCAAAAAATGAGCTCTGCAAATAAATTAAACTCTTGATTTAAGTATAGCTCATAAATCAAGAAATCGTTGTTACTTAGAAGCTCCTAAGTCATCAACAACAAAAATTCTGTTTCTGGTTATATTTTTCCCGATTGTGTACTGAATTGCGTTTATATTTGCGATAAGAATTTGTTTTTAATTGTTCAAGGGATGTACTATTGAATTAACGTTCAAGTAGTTTCCCATTCAAATGTTACTTAAAATGATAAGTTGGGGTTTCTTACGTTGAAACGATTTTTATAAAAGAGATACAGCACAGGAAGAACATAACAACTGTATAAAAAATAAATACAATAAGTAAATATATGGAATGTTTCATTTACACTTAAAAATCTAGGGAAGGAACCATCCGTTAGTGGTACTTAAAGCGTTAATTTAAATTATAAGGTCCCGTGGCCATCTTCTTTTCAGACGCCTTGGAGGATTATCAGGGATTGTTAAGGATGAGAGATTAAGAACTAATGGATAAGGAGTTTGGAATGAAAAGACGCATATCTGTTTTGGGCCAAATCTCCAACGAATGATATGTTAAGGTCTTTGTAGATGAGTTTATTTGTAACGTAATAAGAAGCATTATTAAGGACTTTACGTAGGATTTTGGATTGTAAGGATTGGATGCGGGGGGAATTTAATTGTTCGGTAGAGCCCAGAGCTCAATAACCTATGTCCAAATCGGTCTGATTATCGTAGTGTATAATAATTTTTTGTAGTGAATGGGAATTTTAGAGCGTTTGTCAAGTAGGTGTTGTAGCAATCGAAATCTACGAGCAGTTTCTTGTCGTTTTAGTCATGTATGTGGATCCCATGTAAGTCTCTTGTCAAGATGGAGTCCTAAGTATCGAATCTGTTCTACAGGCGTTAGTGGAGTATTTATAAAGGATGCTGTAGGACAGAGGGGTAGAGGTTTACGACAGAGAGTAAAGGTGATCTGGTGGGATTTGTCAGGATTTATTTTGATTCTTTTTTTTTTACTCCATTCTTCAATGGATGTTATGTGTGTCTATAGTGTTTGTGTTGCATTAGTAAGATCGTTGTTTACAGACAGTGTCATATATGTTTCATCAGTGTATGTTGTTAGGACTGTGTTAGGGTGGGTTGAAATGTCAGCTATATAAACCGTGTAAAGAATGGGACCTAAGATACTACCTTGAGAAACACTGGCGGACTGAGAAAAGAGTGATAAGTAGGCTAGGTTGTGATTTACTTTAAAGGTTCTATCAGAGAGGTAGGAACGGATTAAAAGGATATAAGTAGGGGTAAGGAATTGACGAAGTTTATAGAGCAGACCTGAATGCCAGACTCGATCAAAAGCTTGTTCAACATCGAGGAAGACTCCCGTGCAATACATACCGCGCTCCAATGTGGAAGATATGACAGCAACCACTCGATGACTCTGTTGTATGGTAGAATGAGATGTTCTAAATCCAAACTGGTGATCAGGAATAACATGATATGAGTCAAGGATTGGATAGAGGCGTTTTAATAAGAGTTTTTCTAGGATTTTGCCCATAATGGGCAGTAGAGAAATAGAACGGTAGGAAGATGGATATTCAAGTGGCTTGGAGGGTTTGTGGAACAAAGAACATGAAGTGAAGAAAAAATAGAGATAACTATTTATTTATTATCTACCGACGTTTCGACCAACTTTGTAGGTCGCCATCAGGGCTACAATAAATAGATTCAAGGGTAGAGTCGATGTAAATGTAATAAAGTAATAAAAAGGGTAATAACATGAAAAGTGCCACTAAAAGGAATTGAGCTAAGAATAGCTGTAGGAAATCGTTACTTAGGAGTTTTCAAGTGATTAAGAACAAAAAATAATATACACGAAGCACCAATGTTCCATTTAGGATCCTGATGAGCACAGGTGTTATTTATTACAGCGGGACATGGGACCTGACATAGAGTGTAGAAACGAGTGCTTAGAAAAAATAAGTAAAAAAGAGAACGGAAACAAAACGTGCTAAGATAAAAATACAGAATGCATTGAACCTCAGCAGTATGCGAATGGCATTGCTAACTCCGTCCTTCCGTTAGAGATTGATAAATAAATCTTAATTTAAAACAAATAGGGATTTTATAGTTAACAAAAATAAGATTTGATCTCCAATTAGACGAATATCTAATAGGTATTTTGTTATTTTTCAATAGTTATTTGAGAAGTCCCTGATTCATATTAAGGTTGAAAAATGAAAAATTAAGAAAAAAATAAAATAAAAACAGTTAACCTTTTTTTACAAGCTGTAATTTAAAAGTAACCGCCCTATGCTACCATCTACCATTTAGAAAAAAAAATTGTATTATCTTTTTTTTAATATTGATTGATCTAAAATAGTCAAATCAATAGGATAATTTATGATTATACTTTCACCTTTAACCATTGTCTTGATAAAAGAATGGATTAATTTCAAAGTGGGGCGACCCCATGTGGGCTCTTCGAGGGAAAAACAATCCTGAACTGGAATTGGAATTTTTGTCATTATTTTATATATATATTTTCAGTTTCTTAAATTATTATAAAAATCAGTTATTTATTATATAAATTTTATAAATAGTTGTTTGTTTTTAACGTGCTTCTTTCATCCTTTAATTGCGTGTAAATTATTTTGATTTCCTAGGTATTATTTTGATGTATATTGTAAAAAAATCAATTTCTAAAAAATCGTTTTTTTTTTGTTTTTTTGCTTTGTCAGTAAGCTGTAAAAACAGTAAATAGATCGACAAAAACTAATTTAATGCATTAGTTTTACAGAATTAAATAAATATATCTTCCCCAATGTGGAGAATAAAAAATTCCAATAAAGTACCTGATTAGTATTTCATGTTAGATCTTGAAATACAACTCTAGATTCGTTGAAAATAATAATGTAAAATTATTCTTTATTAAATTATTCAACATCATGATCACAGCTAACAAACAGTTGAAAAAGGAATGCTAAAAATAGACGAGGGGTGGTGGATGGGATGTGAAGGGGAGGGGATGGGGTGGAAAGAGAGGTGAAATAAATGGATGCAATTCCGGTCGCCTAGGCACGGCCATGCCCCAGGGACTGGAACACTATGGAAAGTAGTCGATCCCACCTCAGGACCTTTTCACAAATTTATATGCTCCAACATCGTGACACCATCAAATCAACCTGTGAAAAATTCTTCTCTACAATGCCCCTCTAACATAGTAATCTATCACGGAAAGATAACATGATGGTTATGATATCAGGTTCTCTGGGTTATATTTTGATCTTTATAGTAATTCTTTCCTTTCATTTTGGTTTAGCAAATTAATGTAATTCATTTTTTTTCACTTAATAACCCTTAAATGTAGCAACCGACATATTTTTTATATTCTTTAGTAATCTAATTGTTAAAAGTAAACTTTCGATTTCAAGAGACCTACGCCTTACACAACAGCGTAAATATTCGTTTTTATATTCATTTTAACAAGTACTTAACATCTACCACCTTTCCAGATAATTAACAAGCAAGATAAATATTTCTAGGAACCTAGTTGTTTACGCACGTAAGCATTTAATTTTCTTTATCAACTTTCCTTTGTATTTATTTTTTATACATACATTTTATCAAACGTTGAAAGTTATTTTATTTTTTATCCGTTTTATACCGAAGAGAGATCGAACTATAAATTTTTTACGTTCGCTTTTTATTTGCAACAAGAGTACGGTGTATGGTGTAGGATAATAGATTACGTCTGCTGTTTTTTTTCAGTCGACTCTACGGCACGCCACAGCCACGAGGGGCTCCTTCTTGTCACAGCGTCAAGAAATCTACCTTCTACGGCTACTATCTTCTACACCCTCAAGATTTCCATATATCCTACCGTTTATATAGACTGCCTTCAGTAGAGGTCAGAGACTATTCCTTTGCCAAGGAGGCGGCTCTTTATTTTATTAAAGAAGAGTTTTTATTATCATTCATTTTGGTTTTTTTTGTTATTTTATCATCATTTTTTATAATTCTTTAATTTTAAACATCTATTTTTTATCAATAATTTAACCTATTTTTTTTCTGTAAAATAGTTCAATTTTTCAATTCATTTATTTTCTATTATTAAATATTATTTTACTACGATTACAAAAGGGACAAAATTGTAATCCGTTCGCAACACTAGTTTCAATTAAATAATCGTGAAAATTCAAATCCAGCAAGGATTTCTCAATTCATAAATTTCATTGAAAAGAATTAATACAATATGCCATAAATTAAGGACATTAAGATTAATGTAGGGCAGTGGCCCGCGAGGAGTCCTGTTATCGTCCTCAGTTCATTTCTAGTAAGGTTAAGGTAAAATTTTACCTTTTCCTCTGATATTTTAATGAAGAGCTTGGATTGTTTCATACCTGGTTTCAGCGTCCAGTATGTTTCCTTCTCTCTTTGTTCCCAGGAGTTAACCACATTCCTGATTGCACTTCCAGATATGTTGCAATATGGCTCAGGGCCAATTAGCATCATTTCTGATCCCTTCCTAGCTAGGGTTATACAATACACACAGAAATAGAAAAAAAAATGAGAAAAAACAATGTAAACTATAACAATTAAAAGAAAAAAAAATAATTCGCATAAATAGAAATATGAATTGTTATGTTATTTCTTTTTGATTAGCTCTTCAAACTATTTATTTACATTTTAACATTTAACTTGTGTGTACTGTGTTGCATTTATATTTGTGGTACGGAATTTCTTTTATTGTTCAAAGGGTGTACTATTGCACGTTAATAATTTTATATTCAAATGTTATTTAAAATAATTAGTTTTGGGTGTATGTGGTTTCTTACGTCTTAACAATTTTTAGGGAATAAAAAATAGTAACCAATATTTATTTATTATCAACCGACGTTTCGACTAACTTTGTAGGTCGTCATCAGGGCTACAATGAATAGATTCAAGGATAGAGTTGAGATCTATTGTACTGTAGGGGAGATATCGTGTCCGACATGAGAGGATACGTCAGGAACTGGGGATTGCCTCAGTGAAGAGGTTCTGCAGAATGGAAGAACATAGGGACCCCCTAAAGACGATGGAGTATATACCGGATGAAAGAAGGCCTTGTGGAGTATGTCGACAGGCTTTGCAGAGCAAGAGGGAAGGATCTTCGTCAGACCAGGAACCTAGCAGCTGATAGAGAAAGTTGGACCCGGTGGCTGAACGCTTCTCTACGCTGAGTGGGCACTATAGGCAGAAGAAAAAGAAGGGTACAGTTATTGTAAGCGTAACAAACTAGTAAAAACGATAATTCACGTTTTTATCTTTTTTACACCTTTATTACCTTAAGTGTCACTACAGGAATTTGAGCCAAGAAAGCACTAAGAAATCATTGTTACTTAGGAGTACCCAAGTCATCAAGAAAAAAAACCCTACCCGGAGGACCAATGTTACATTTAGAACCCAAAGAGGTGGTTAGGGCTGAGGCCAAGAAGGAAGAACAAAAATCAATAACATTTTATTTATTTCCTGCCGACGTTTCGGCAAAATATTGACTTGTAATTTAAACATCATCAATAATCATGATAAATGTTTGTGTTTACAATTGAATATATAAATTTCTATTTTTAAAATTTCCCGTATGTATCTAATTAATAGTAAGCTCGAACACATATAGTTATTGAATTTTGTAACAAAACAATGGAGTTCAGACTAATTAATAAGATTACTTCTCATGCCCTTATCCATGTCATCAATGATACTTGAATGATGTATCTGGGTATCGAACAAGATTGATAGTAACGACTCAGATAAGACGAGTTGAAACTTGTCTATTTAGCGTCGCCAACTAATTGAAAGTAAGAGGATACGGGCTTGAGCAAATGGTTAATTGGAAGAGAAGGAACACGCCATACTTGCATTAGAGCGACATTCAAAATCCCCAACATGACAGCGATTACAAAGCCGATTTATTACATTATCTAATGTACGTTACACAGTAACGTTGGAATTAGTATTTTTTATCAACTAAATCTTTGATAAGAGTAATTGTTATCTATTCCTTCTGATTCTGAATCTGTTATGGCAACCCTCCCCTACCCCGAATGAATTTAATTTCATTGTGATAAGACACTGCAGCCTGTTGGACGAATTGATAAAGGGAGTGACCAACCCCCATTGCCTTGAAGAAAATTTCCCTTTTTTCTACTCTAAATTTATTCATAATTACCCTCATGGAATAGAAAACCTCAGGGAACTGCTGGCCCATTGCGTGTGCGAAGAAGATTGAATAAGCAGAATAAAACCATGACTGTCATTCATCATTCATCTGTCAACAAGTATCTCCAGCATCATATAAAAGAAGAAATAAAAATGTACCTCCCCACAAAATTGATGATTAATTGGCATCAGAGGCATGTGTAACCCTAGCGCACTACCCCACTCCTGCCGAAACCCGTATGCCAGAAATGAAGAGAAAGGGGAACAAAAAAAAAAAAAAAGAAGAAATGGTTCCAAAGTTAAATGAACGAACTAACAATAATGTCTCTTTTTGGCTTTCAACCCCAAATATACCTTTATAATAGTTTCGATATAATTATATTTCATTACATACAGTCTACTCAATAAATCCACTTCAAAACCAGATATATAAATATCAATCGCTGTATAGTTTAGTTTACCCCAGACGGCACTTAATAAACAGAACCTATGCAGGTAACTACTAGATACGTTTTGGCAACCTTAACAGTCGGTATGAAAGAAGCGGCCGTTAGAACAAGACTGGTTTAAAACAAAAATTATCCTGGAAGTGTGCAAAAATAAAATTTGATGATGATTTCAAATTTTGAGAATGTTTCAAGGGTTATCATTCAGAACAACAAAAGTAAGGGTCATCCTTTCAGTAAAATTCACCATCTTATACTGCTTCTGTTAACGAAATATTTAATAATTAATTTGTAAATCTATTTTGTAAGTCTATTCTGTTAATAGATGTACTATTTCCTTTTTTTAAGAAGTTTATTTTCGTTTTAGTAGAAGGTGATTTATTTATACTTGTGTTGTAATGTGCATATGATGAAATAGTAAGGATTAATTTGCCTAGCAACAATACAAAAATCTACGGCCTAAGGTTAGTCTCCCAGTCGCCTATGTGTAGAAGGTCACAAATCGACACCAGATCCTATCTCCGTGAAGTTTTGGAGCGACTTATAGACGTAGGCCCACCAACGTGTGACAGATGGTGCACTAAGCACTGTGGCAACCACTTCATTTAGCGATTAATTGCGTACAGTGATCGGGTTGTAAAAGTCATTGTTTCTTAATAAGGGTTTTAATTTTGTGGGAGTTATTGCACCTGGTCGCTCGGAATTTCGTCGCACTCAGTATTGTTCTACACCTCAGTATTTTTTTATTGATTCTTTTCTCCGATATTTCCTAATTTGATTGTCACGCTAGGCGTTAACATCAAAATAAGAATTGTTTCATTCATAGGAATGTTAAACAACGACTTATTTAACGATAACAACGCTATTCAATCAAAAATAATTCAAACATATATATACAAAAATATATTGTGTATTTAAATACCATCCCTGATTTTTCAAGATATATTTTGACAGAAACATAATACAAGATAGATTGCAAATAGATTAAATTATTTTGTAACGCTGCCTGGTATAGCAATCTTTTGAGTTTAGTCCCTTCGTAGATAGCTTTGCGTGCAGCACTCACTTATGAATTTGTGTTGATTCAAGGCTAAACTGGATCTGGTGAAACTCACATCGCACCAACAATTATAGACGTTTTGATAAAATATAAACGCTTTTTGTTTGACTTTTTTGACGAAGCATAAGAAAAGAAACGTCATCTGATTAGGTATTTAGTGAAACCCAAAAAACCAAAAGTTCGATATTAAAGAAACATTTGCTAGATAATAAAATAAACCTTGTGAAAAAGAAATAAAAATAAAAATTGAGAGGTTTAAGGAATCTTAAATGCGAAAACATAATCAAAATGGAGAAAATATTGTAAAATTGGTTGACCACTTAAAAAGGGAAACAAATGTTGATAGCTATGTGTGCGATTAACATCTTCAGATATTATCTGCAAAGGATGAAGTGTTAGATGGTACCATTGTATGTGTAGATAGTTGATAGTAATTCAAGCACTGCTCAAAATCACCAATTCGTTGTTGTTTTTGGTCGACCAAAATCACAATCGTTGTGAGCTCGCACAGCTCCTACTTCGCACAGAGCTTTGGCATACCCAACTTTTTCATTCACGATATGTCCAACACGTTCCTTAGGTATATTTAGAGTCTCAGCTATCTCGACAAACTTCGCTTTACGTCATCCAAAACTATTTTGTGGACTGTTTTGATGTTTTCGTCGGTAACATCCTCTTTGGGGAGTCCACTGCGTGCATCGTCCTCAGTGCTCATTCGCCTCGTTTAAACTTAGCAAACCAGTCCCAGCAACGTAGGAGAAAGATCGTTGAGCTGGGTTTTCCCTTGCCCTTTAATGTGCGTTTGTGTTAACTCATCTTGAGTCGGTGCCCTCAGAACTTCGGTATTTACTATCAGACCTGATGAAGGTTATCGAAATTGCTTGGGTCTTCCAGATTTCGAAAAAGTAACACATCAGTCGGTGCCGTTCGTCTGATTTATGAAACAACAGTGCCTTGTGTCAATCTTAACAGTGGTTCCCGGAATTTGCGTGCTGACAGGGAGTATTTTTTTTCTTAATTAACTGGATTATTTATATAACTATCATTTATTCTCTTTATTTATTTTATTATCTTGTTTTGCTCGCACATGGCGACACCCTTACAACCTAAACCTCCTAACACGCGGGGCAAGTTTAAATTAAAAGGTAAATGGTCCAAAAATTGTCATTTAGATACAAAATTGGACAACAAAAATTTTAACAATTTCAGCCTGTTTAGCTTATGTCGTTTCATAAAAAGTTACTGTCCACATTGATGTAAACATTTTAAAAAACGGTACAATATTATTAATGGCAAATAATGAAAAAGATTTGGTCACTTTGAGTAATATCAAAACGTTCCAAAATATTTCCTTGTTATTTGAACTACATGAAACATTGAATTTTTCTCGTGGGGTTGCTTATGTCCCAGGGTTGCTGGGTTGTACAGAGGATGAATTAGCTTCGGAATTTGAAAATCAGGGTATTGTTAATGTTAAAAGGATTAATTAAAAAATTAATAATGAAAAGTGACCTACACCTTTTCTGATTTTAACTTTCGAGAAGTGTGAGCTACCAGAAAAAGTAATCTTAGATTTTCTTTTCATTAGAATCAGACCTTATGAACCGAAACCTCTTTTTTGTTATCCATGATACAAGTACAGACATACTAGTAAAAATTGCCAAATAAAGAACTGTGGTAAATGTTGAGAAAATACCTACAGTAGTGAAACTTGTATTCCCCCAAATGTTTAAACTGCAACAAGGATCGTCCAGCATATAGTAGTAAACGTTCAATATATAAAAGGGAAAAGAAAATTGGAAAAATCCGAGTACAGGATAAAGTGTCATATCGTCAAGCCGAAGCAATTATTAAAAAACAAGATAAAGAAAATGGTTGGATGAGAACTCACACGGATGTTGTGTCGGGTCCTTCCCCTCCATCGCCACAGGAAAATTCTATAACTGAGGCTCTGCTAGAGCAGGTAGCTAAGTTGGCCAATACTGTAGAAATTTTATGTAAAAAAATAAGTACTTTAGAATCCAATTTGGTAAACAGTTACACAGATGACAACGTTAACTTCAGCGACGAATCACTAGTAACTTCACCAAACAATAGTGAACAACTAGGAAATAAAACTAATTTTGCCAACCTCCAAAAAGTAACAAATGAAAACAAAATTCATTCCACAGTGGCATCAAGTTTAACTAATTTAGAAAATAATTTAAATGAAAACAGGCTAATGTCTCAAAACTCTTCTTTTAGTGAAGTCTTCTTCCTCGAACAAAAAAAAAAATGTAGTATTGACAAGACAAAAAAAAAAATTAAATTAAAAAGTAGGCAATAAAAATTAACTGATTATTCTACCGGTAATTACAGGCATTGAATATTTATGTCAGGTATGCTGACCCTATACAGAACGCTAGTGAGATCAAAGTTAGATTACGGTTGTAATGTCAACAACTCATCATCCGCTACCACCCTTAAAATGCTTGACTCAGTACAAAATGTTGGAGTAGTTACGGTTGCTTTTCGCTTCAGCCCTATCAATAGTCTTAGTACAACACCCGGGAAGAAAAAAAGGTAGTTATTTCACCTCAATTTCTGATTACTCTAATGAAAAATAATTACTAGTCAAAATTGATAAGTCTGCCAAGTATAAGTAGGGGGAATAAAAAATGGCAAATGTTTCAAAACGTTAAAAAAACAACATTAATTTTTCATACGGAGCTATATCTTAAAAACTATCAACAACACTATAAAATCTAAGAGAAAATTATTTAAAGAAGTGTGAATTTTCTGAAATATTAGCCCTAAAAGAGCTACTTACGTCCAATAGTTTTCGAGATATAGCTTTTTAAAAAGCAAACTTTCTTAAAAATCTACTGAAAGATTAGTACTTAGTTAATTTATTTTAAGAAATCTATATCTCAGGAACTATCTTATGTACAGATGTCTATAAGCAATCAAATTAAAGCTAATTTAATGTACTACAAAAGAGTTTATGACTTTTACCTTCTTAGGAATAGTTTTCAATGATATTTGCTAAAATAAATTGATTTATAGTTGTTCGGATAACATGTTTGATTTATGAAAAACTTTATTTCAGAAACCACAGGACGTATAGATGTCCGTCAGCACTCAAATTAAAGCTAGTTAAATGTACTATAAAATAGTTAAGAATGTTTATCTTTGTAGGAGTAGTAGTTTTTATGATATTTGACAAAATAAACTCACAAAATGTTAATTTCTAGTTGTTTGTATAAAATGTTGGATTTTTAAAAAAATAAATCTCTAAATCCATAAGACACATATATGTCTGCCAAAGCTCAAAATAAAGGAAATTTAACTTACTATAAAGTAGTTTATGACACTAGTTTTTAAGATATTCACATATGAACATAAATTTAACTAATGAAAATTTGTCCGAACAACTAATAATCAATTTATTTTAGCAAATTTCATGTAAACTATTACTCCTATGAAGATAAACATCATGAATTACTTTATAGCTCATTAAACTAGCTTTAATTTGAGTGCAAATAGACATCTGTACGTCAAATGGTTTTTGAGATATAAATTTTTCAATATAAATTCACCAACTACTGATCTTTTAGTACGTCCCATACAACATTTTTATGAATTTTTGCTTTTTAAAAAGCTATATCTCGAAAACTATTTAACGTAAATAACTCTATTAGGGCTCATATTTACTCTTCAAACTAACAAAAGTTGCTTCACGCATAATGCTATATCTCACAAACTAATCCTCCAACAGCTGTCAAATGTATACCCGTATCTTTTGAAGGTTGGGGCTAACTAAAGATCATATGGATTTAATACCATTTGTTCAGTAGTAAATCGTTAAATCTCGCGCCAACTTGCTCCACTTTTAGAATTCGGCGTACTCATATTTAGTCAGCTTAGATCATTCAGATTTTTTCCACTGGTGATTACTTATTTCCTTTATGGCGAGGTACACTAGTAGCGCCATGTATGTATCAGCCTATGAACCTTACAGCCCGCCTCGACTACCAACTATTATTCAAGACGACCTAATAAAAATAAAATATCTATAACATAAATTACTACTTGATATTAATTAATTGTTAATTTTAATAAGTTTTTCCTAAAAAGGGGGTACTATAGTTATGAATATAAATAGCTTCCTGATAGATAAGAGAGATTAGTTGATTGCAAATGGCACTCCGGCCTGATAACCACACCATAGAAGGCCATCGACAAGGCGTATCCAGTATTTTTCTTTAGGAAGTAAGAATCGACCGTGCCAGGGGATGAGTCCTGAACACTAACACAGGTAGAGGAGTGGACTAGTAGAGAGAGTAATAGTGGCTGGGACGAGCCAGACGGACTAGAACTGTGAGGATGAGGGTAGAAGTAGAGCGGACGGACTAGAACTGTGAACTGTGAGGATGAGGGTAGAAGTAGAGCGGACGGACTTCATGCTCATTGAACGTAATTAATACACCCGCCATTAGATCGCAAAAAGGAAATTTAACACTATGCCTACAATAATAAAGTGAAATATCATATGGTTAGTTATATTATGACCCAAAGGACCCAACCAGACTTACTAGCCTGGACTTAATAGTCACACTTGGAGGGATACTCCAAGAAATGTATGTATTGGCGAGGATTATCGAAAAACCTAACGTGGTGTCCATTGCGGACCCGCCTTACACCTCAGTAGGACTAGAAGTTGCAACGAAACCATATGCAAAAAAAAAAAATCCACTTTGATGGATAAAACATGATGAAAATAAATACCCTGGACAAGGGGGCTCTACTCCCGCTATGGGAAAGAATAAGACAAGAGAAACCACTACCCAAGTATTCGCCCTATGAATCCACCATCAAGGAGGGGAGTCCTGTAGCGAGAGGCACCAAGCCGACGTCCGTCGAGTTCACCAGATCGCGCCAATACTAATGTTTAGCTATCCTCAAGTTGATAAGAAAACCAGGAAATGAAATCGCTAATATTTATAGTTTTTAAAGTAAATACGAATTTTTTTATTGATTTATATATACGGCAAAAAAAAAACTTTACCTAAATATATATTAAATAAATCAGGAACGCTAATGTTTACGATTGGAAAAATATATGATAAAAGGCCCATATTTATCTTCATTTGACCTTATTTCCTGACATATGGGAAAAGTCGGTTTTCAGGACCAAGTTTTTGGCAGTTTCTAGACTTGGGAGAAATATCGCTTATAGCCTCCACTGAAAACACTCTCATGTATTAACGGCCCATCTTTGATAAGTGATCTTGCAAGTTTGTGAGGTTTTATTTACCACTAGAGCGGTCAGCAATAAGCAATAATACTTCCAAAATACGAAATAAAACCCTGGAATTTCAAATATTCTATGGGCAAGTTAGAAAAAAAATAACTAAATTTCTTTAACCTTCAACCTAAATTATCTATCTTTAAACTTTTAACTCATTATAAACTGACATCTCTTTAGGTACCTTGTCAAGTCAGGCTTGCTAATAGCTGTCAAGCTGCCTAAGGCAGTGTCCTTTAGAGGCTTCTAGGCTTAATTAACATTTCAAAAACAATTTATAGTTCCAAGATTTATTAAAAGAGACAAGGCAAAAATTATACTTTTTATAAAATCGTATAATTTTTTTTTCCCTCATTGGTCTATAATCAGTAGGTGATCTGAATGATTTTTTAGATTTTGTCCCAAAGCAACTGAACGAAAAAGTAGTGTTTAGATAATTAAGTAGATTTTAAACTGAAACATAATATCTTATACTGCATTTGTTTTTTAGTAATAATAAAATAAAAATCATTAAAAAATGAGATAAACAATGGGACAGAGCAATTCTAAATCAGTAAAAGCCAAAATAATGCAAGGAAAAGTTACATACTCACTCCTATACAAAATTATTTTATTGTGATTACGAGATTTTACAATGAAATAATAACAAATATGAGTAAAAGAAAAAAATATATTTAAATAAAGGTTAATTTTAATCTTTTAATATTTTTTTAATACATCTTTATAAAAAAATTTAATAAATAAAAATTTGATAAGGGCTATTAAAAGTATATTAAAAAGGCAGAATAATGGTGGACAAAAACGAAGGATATAGACCCTAAAACGTTAAAAATTGTGATGACTTCACTATTCATGAAAAAAATAGTATAGAATATTGAATGAAAGTTTATATCCATTTGCAATTCGTGGAAAATTCCGAAAAAGTCCCTACGTGCGAAGAGATTATCTTCAATTGAAGAGGCAATCACCTTCGTGAATAATTATTTTGGAGAGAAAAACATCGAGTACTTTTTGGACGGGTTACAGAGATGGGAGGATCGCTGGGAGATATGTGTTGAGTTACAAGGAGACTATGTTGAAAAATAAAACAAAAAATTTCTCGTTTTGTTAGGTCGGAAACTTTTCAGACAACCCTCGTAAATACAATTAACAGATAAAAAAAGATCGATCATTTGATAGTAAAATTGATAAGAAAATAATGTGGAAGACAGTAATATCGAATATCAGAATTAAACATATATACTTATTTTACTCGTATAATAAAAGCTATTTATAATTATAAAAGGTAAAATTCTATTTTATGATGGAATAAAATTGTGTAAAGAAAAAGGATATTTTTTCTTTTAAATTGAAATATAGGAATTTTAATCCACGATGTACCATTTGAAAGTTCTCAGGGTGCTTCTTTCTACCAACTCGCTGTTTCTAAGCTCTCGAAATTCGGCCTCCTCCGAATCCACGTCTGAAATCCGAATTACCTCCTCCTCCCACGTCTAGCAAAGGTAAGGTTTCTCTCTCTCTCTCTCTCTCTCTCTCTCTCTCTCTCTCTCTCTCTCTCTCTCCCCCCCCTCTCCCTCCCTTCCCTTCCAATCATCAGGAGCATCGAATGATAAAAAAAAATAAACGTAATATGCATATTTATATTTTTAAGATACACCTAATTTAATGATATTTAGATTGACATTTGATGTGAAGCCATTTAGAAGATTACAAAGTTTTCACCATTTTCGCTCACCGCTGAACTAACACGAGGGAAGCGACGAATACGTCAGACATAAGCGATAACTGTTTCCTAGTATATGAGACCCCAAGTTTGTTCTTATAGCATTTTATAATAATAATATTTAAGCTATACTAACTTGATTAGCACCCTCAAGGATTTAATTTTGGTCTCT
>NW_027113955.1:287647-296532 GCF_000696795.3 Halyomorpha halys
TATCCTTACAATTAAGCCCCCAGTACCGATGTATACATTTTGGTGCCCCGGGTAAGGATCGAATTCACATTATTATACTTAAACTATGAGACTCAGTGTGGAGTACATATAATTGTAGCTGTAAAAAAAAAAAAATTAAAAATGCAGATTGGGATGTTTAGGTTCACAAACAGTGAGTGCGGCCTCCGCTTTACTGTCAGAATACTTATGATAATGATGGAGGAAAGTTCTCCACCGCTCAACGGTAAGTAATTAATCCCAGGGATTTCCCATCTGTTTTAACTGACTTAACAATACGATACTCGCATTTAGAGGCCGTTGCTTTAAACATGCTAAATCTCGACTAGAATGATGAAAATCACAAAAATTATTGATCAGATAATACTATTTGATTTAATAACATATGACAATACGATTAAATAAATTGATAAAAATATAGAGAAAACTGTTGGATTTCCGTTGATGTTTATAAAATTTAATTAATATAATGCTGAATTATTAATGTAATATTTAACTATTTTAGATGAGCATGATCAAAATATGTGAGACTGTTGAGGGGTAATAACCAAATATTTTCAATTTTTCAGGAACCACCCTTTCCAAAACCTAAAAAATATAATCCAGTATCTTTCATTACGATACCCAAAAAATAGGAAAAATTTATTTAGTAATTAACTTACACAATAAAAATTAAGTATAGGTATTATTAATAATGTTTCTCATATTATTAGGCTCTGTTAAATATTAACGGATAAATTGAAAAATATTGATAGAAATTTTGTGAAATATCTAAATGAACAAACAAACAATAATTCTTTCATAAAATCTTACAAGTTTGAAGCTAACTTACGTACAATTAGCGATATATGGATATTAGTTCAATAATCAATATGATTTTTTTTTTAATTATATTATAAATATGGTAAATTAAATTTCATTTTTAGTGCAGCAATTAAGTAAATTTTACTCAAATATAATATTATTACAAATTGGTTTTTGAGAAGTACTAATTTGGTTTTTTAATAAATATTAATTTATGAATTTTTACGGTTTCTATTCAAATTTTTAAGAGTAAGCCTTGATTTTTATTAGTAAAAAAATATGGTATAAAATAAATAAATAGGTTTTTCACTTCTTTTGGTTAGAATGGAGACAAAATATTGTTGACTAGGGTGATAAAAAATAATACGCGTGAGTAAGATTGAAAATTAAAATTAAGAAAATTCTAACCTGGCTTCTCCTTCACTACCTAATAATCCGCCTAGACGTCTGAAAAGAAGATGCCCTCGAGATCTTCTCCTTTAGAAATGTTTTTGGAGTTCTATCAATGGGTAGATTCTCCACATGTTTTTATCATGTCATAATATCACTTACAGCAAATTTACTTTATGTGTATATATGTACACAGTTGTAAATATTAATAAATAAATTATTAAAAAAAAATAAAATAAAATCATCGTGCTTTTGACTAGTAATTGATGACCTGGGCAAAATAGCCTGTAAAACAATTTTTTAAATTTTGATGTGAGGATTGAATTTATATTTAAGGTATAGCATATTATTAATAATAATGTTGTTGTTAAGCTTGTTAAAAATGAATACATAATAAGCTGTTAAATGTTTAGATTGTCCTTGAGGATGGCGGAATTGGCCGAAACGTGGGACTATTGATATAACAAAGAGGGTGAGACTTAACAAATATACCATTCGATTTATTTAATAAATATTAAATTATGTCAATGATGGTTTAAAAAAAAAAAATTCTAACTTTAGAGTAACAATAACCTCAAATATTTACTTTGACTGTGCAGTTTATCTAATCCACGTGTTTTAGTTCTGTATATCTGTTTCACGCTACTCAGTATTACATCAATCTAATGATGTATAGGCTGGTGTAATTTTTCGTTATTAATTAGAATTCTTTAGCGCACTTGCTCAGCCTCCACTGGCTCATTACCAGTGATGCGGCGAGAGGGATGCGCTGGGATCTCTTGAGCTCTGCTCTACCCCTCACACGTGGGGGATAGAGTGGGTTCAGGGATCCTCAGGTCGATTGTTTAAATATTGTATATAAGAGTGTAAATGTTACTAGAGATTATATTATTTAATCATTATGTTAGTTTATTTATTTATTTTTTCATACACATAATTTATGTTCATTTTGTTTATCCTTCTGTTTATATGTATTTTAAGAGAGATTTCTTTTTTTCATCCATTTATTTATTTTTATTCTTATTTTATTTTATTTTAGTATGAATGTGATCATTCATCACTATTACCTATTGCCCACAACAATGTGGCAGATTGTAATATCTATTAATAAATAAAAAGTATTTAAAAAAAAAATTAGAATTATTTTATATTGAACAAACCACTTTTTAAAGTATGTAATTAAATTCACAATATTACTTTTAATAATTAGAGTAACTTATCTATTATTTTATTCTTCTCTCTTCCATGATTTATAACATATCATTCTTAATTCTTGAAAATATAATTACAACTACATTTGTTTTTTTGTACAATTGTAAAGTTAAAATTTATATATCTGGCCCGAACAATTTTCTTCTTAAGAAAAGAACCTTTTTTAGTAAAAGAAAATATTTTAAAGCTTTTCATAATAGGAAGTGTTCAGTTGGAAATATGTCGCCGGTGCATGTTGAGTTGGAAGCTGTTAATGGGAAAACCCTGTTTTCTTAAATTAGGGTTCTGACCTTATTTGCTGACGAAACATACTTGTTTACCAGGGCTGTTCGATAGCTGGTTGAAAGTTCGACACTAGCAAATAAAGCGTATGGACTCATTAATTCATTATCATTTGAGACCGAAGGAAAATGAAATGTGTGCAATTAAAATTTATTGTTTTAAAAATCAAAGAAACTGTGCCACAACATGCAAGCTATCAAACCACCACGATTGTCGTCAACTTATTCTATGGTTGTTCTATTAATTTCTAGACTAATGGTTAAAAACAATTTTTCGTATCGTTTATAGGGAAATTAATACACGCTTTCTTATATTATAATATGTAATAGTAAATTATTACTTGTTTTGGGAATTAAGCTCATGAATGGGTATTTTCCTATTCTAAATACAATTTATAATTAATTTAAAAAAAATAAAATTATAATTTGTAAAGCGTTCTTGCCACATGAGAATAGACAAGCTCTATCTAATGTTTAGTTAATTACGTGGCGAAATTTTGACTAGATTTATCTACTTTGGTAGTCTCAGTACCATGATAATTGTACAAATTAATCCAGGAGGAAATAGAAGAGGATAATAATTGCATGAAGTATTTACTTGCTAATGAATCAATGTGAGTGTATTAAAATTGTTGTGCTACAATCGATGTTTTGCATCGAGGGCTGCTGACGGACAAAGGAAGAGAGAACTTTATGTTCGGTATCGCCGACGTATCAGACGTGTCCTGGAAGCTATAAAGTACCTATCTTGGTCAACTGTCAGTGCCAGCATTTTTTTAGAAGAAGACATCAAAACTCAAATGTCACCAAAGAAGATTATATTACTGATTAGTTTGCTCAACCTAGAATGTAAAAGAGCTATTAATTCATTTAGCTGTCGTGTACCGATTGCCAAAGAGAACCAGTCCTGAGATAGATTCTTCTTCTTCTTTTGCTTCCCTCTTTAGTACCTCTCAGCGTAGAGGAGCACTCACTCAGGAATTCCACTCTTCCGTATTTCTCGCTAGGTTCCTCGCATGTCCTTCCACCTCGCCCTACAGAGTCGCTCAATGTAGATATGACTTCCGAAGGCGGCCCCTTGGTCTTCTGCCATCTGGGACATAGTCCATCATCTTTAAAGGATCTCTGTGGTCATCCATCCTGATAACATGGCCGAACCACTTCAGCTGTCGAGCTTCTAGGATCTCTTTCAGTGGGGCTATCTGCTACTCCAGATGAATCCGTTCATTGCGAACTCAGTCCCTCCTTGTTTTTCCAACCGTCCTTCGCAAAAAGTTTATTTCGGCAGCGGTGATTCTGCCTCCTGTCGATCTGTTATTATCCAACTCTCCACTCCATACAAAAGTATGGGCAGATACACTGTTTTGGAGATGTATAGCTAGACATCCCTGCCCACTTCTCTCTTCCCTACGACAGTGTTACATATCTGGAAGTAAACTGAATTTGCCTTGCTAATCCTATTATATATTTTTGCGTCTACCTTCTACATCCGTCTATCACTGTACCCAGGTATGTAAGGTCTGTCACCACTTCGAATTCATCTCCATTACAGTATATGTGGATATTCTCCTTCTTTCAGGATAACTTGCAGAATCTTACTTTTGTTCGTATTTATAATCATTCCTTTTTGTTGAAGCTCTTCATACCACTCCATAACTGCCAGTTGCAACTTTTCCACAGAGTCCGCAATCATTATCACGCCGTCGGCGTAGATTAGAAGCCGTATTATTACTGGATTAAGATTCCTTCGTCCCAGGAATGTCCTGTAAATTCTCCTCTTACAAATGAATGCCACTTCATCCATGAATAACAAGAACAACGGGCTTAGTCTGTATTCTTGTTTGACCCCTTTCAATATTGAAACAATTTGATTCCGGCCCGTTCAGTCTGACTATTCCTTTAGGCTCTTAATATGTAGATTTAGAATTCTCTAACTACAGACCCATATGCCTCTCGCCAGTTGCGTACAAGCTATATGCATCCATATTGGTGGGTCGCTTAAGACCACTGGTTGAGGACGTGATAGAAGAGCAAGCTGGCGCAAAACCATGACTACATTTTCTCATTAAGAAATATCTTACACAAATCATGGAACTTGGATAAAAATATGTACCTGGCTTTCCATGACCTCAAATCTACCTTTGACTCGGTCCCTCGAAATGAAATATGGGAAGCTCTCAGAGCGAAATCTGAGAAATCTGTTAGAGGCGATTAAATCGAGATAGTCAATAATGTGTAATAATTTAAAATAAAATTCTCTTAAAATAAAATCTACTTAATATTTAATTTAAGCCTTACCATCACCAAAGCTATATTTTAGATCTAAGAATAATAAAATCAGTTATTATTTTTTAAATTTTAAGTATTAAAATCTAAACAAAACTGAATCTTTTTCATCGAAATAATAAGTTACGTTTCGTTTATATATTTGAGTTTGTCTTAAATGAATAACAAAGCCATATATAGTGTTGCACAAGGTGAGAAAAATCGCTCCTGTTATAATTTAATTTTTTTTTTTATATTTCATAAAGGAAAAAAGAAAGGCTGACACTAAGTGGTGCTATTAAAGAAGGGGTTAAGCCAGCAGAATGGTGAGATGGATGTTAAAATGTTTTCAAATCCTTGAATTAGGTGGAGAGACACCAAAGACCTTTGCCCTAAAGAAAGAAAAACCGTCGTTTCCTAATTTAGCCTGAATTTTTTCTCATTTATTTTTTTTTCAAAGGAAATTCATTATCTTTTCATTTTTATATTATGCTCCTTCCGCTGATGATAACATAATATTTTAGTAAAAGCCAGTTATTAAATTTTCGCTCTAAAAGTGGAAAACGGAGAGATAAAAAGTAAGTTCAAGTAAGGGAATGTCTTTTCCAAGCTTTTCACGAGTTAAGTTGCTTGAAAACATAGAGAGTAACTTGTCAAAACAACAGAAGCAAGTTTTCTTTGACGAGTTGGAAAAAACTTTAGGCTTTTTAAGGTATCAAAAAAAGGCTACGAATAATCGTATAAAGATTGTTAACTTTAAGGTGGAGAGGAGATACGTCTTGTAAAAATATTTTTCCATTTTACGTTTGCCATCACAGTAATAGTAACTTTAGAATATACTTCTTTGAGGCATCACTGACATTTAAACCATCGAACTACTTGTTTGAAAAGTCATATAAGTAAGGCTACCATGGAGGGATTCACGTGGAGAGGTATATAATCTATAAGCACCTAATCTAGTTGGCAGTAAGTGGACAGAGATATAGCCAACTAATATTGTCGTTAATATATCGTTCATACACGATCAACTAAAGAAAATATAATTCATAAATGATTAATTTTTTTTGTGGGAGTGAGTTGCTGTTATTCATATGCGCTTAATATAGTTGGCAGAGAGTGAACAGCGATATAGCCAACTAATGTTGTATATATATTGCTCATACACGATAAAGTAGAGAAAACATGATTCATAATTGATTAAAATTTGTTGTGGGAGTGAGTTGTTATTGATATGCGCCCAATCTAGTTGGCAATGAGTGAAGAAACAATATGAGTAGGCTATATCGTTGTTCACTCACTGTCAACAAGAAAGGCGCATATGATTAACAATTCACTCCTACAAAACATTTAATCAATTCTGAATCATGTTTTTTTTTAGTTTATCGTGATTTTTTTGTTTTCTGGTCCTAAGTTGTATTTATATATAGGTGAATATTTTCCGTATTAATTCTCAATCTATTTTTATCCTCCGTGACCAAGTTAGGTTTCAATTCTTCTTCTATTTAAAATGCAAGTACATTTTCATTGTCTTGAATTAAATTGCTTTTGTTACCTATCTATTTACTTGATAAGGGAACATTCTCGGTAACAGATCTCTAAACTGTTGTCATTACACTGAGAGAATAATATGGGACAGTATTACAAATATATTAGTAATAACGATAATGCTATTTAAATTAATAATTCAGTATTGTGAACCGTAATAAATATATTGTAACTTTAACATATTTCTTGTAAATTTGAATATATCTATATTAGATATTAATACACTTGAATTGCTGATCGTAATATGCAATATTGTTATCATATAATATATGATAAATATACAATATTTCCTCAATGTAACGGAGATAATTACCACAGTTCAGAAGCTATTAAATTTTCTAGGAAAATATTTATTCTTTAAATTGTCATATTTCTTTTCATTCTAGTATACCCATGAACATGAGTAGTAGAAATCTAAAACTTATCTCTTCAATGAAGAATGGGAACTCGATTATTTTTTTTATTTTTTTTTATTTATTTATTTTATTTTTTATTTATTTATTATTATTTTTTTTTTTACAATGGTGAAGACTGAATTTCACTCCCCTTCTTCTATTACAAAATTTTAAGATAAAAAGTAGATGTTATGTACAGAAAGGTTGCCCACCCCTGGTATATAGCCGAATGGATTGAACGACAGTTGTCTTAATAAATTCAAGAACTGAGTGATGCTAAAGAACCTGGAGTATTAAATAAAGGTATCCATGATGTTCCGTAATAACATCAACAGCCCCTCCTCTCACCCCCCCCCCCACACCTTGCCCTTGTTAAATTAATCCGGAGATAGGATTCCAGATTGATATAATTGCTCCAATCCATGAACTTCCCTTTTATCTCTAAAAGAGCTAATTAACGATTTCTTTCAGCTTCAAGTATAGATAGAGTCGGGTTATATTTATTATCTGATTTATAACTTTTGTTCATCAATGTAGCGAATATTTTTGGATAATTCTCCTTTCTAAAGGATGAAGCGATGAAAGGATCGAGTTTCAATACGGATTAAGGTTTTGCCATTTCAATTAGAAGTTCCAGTTAAAAGTTCCTTAGTCAGATCCATTTGTATGTTGGGTTTTCAGTAGAGTTGGGATGGAATCATTGAATAAGTGATTTAAGTACATTCACTGACGTAAAAACAATGAAGTCTCGATAATCCGAACTTCGCTACTCCGAACACTTTAGTAATCCGAAATGGCTTAAAAAAATCTTTATTTTTTAGAAAAATAATTAATTTTGAATGTTACAGATGTTGATGGATGGGTACAGAGTGTTACTCAAGTCTCTACTAATGAAGAAGCAGTGGGCAACACAGAATCATATAGCAAATCCTTCTCTTACATTTGAGAGATGAAGCTATTACCTTTAGTTTCTATATGTATTATAAAATAAAAAAGGTAGTTTACTTCAAATCATTAAATACGCTTTATTTGAGGATGCTTAAATGAATATACAAACTTACAAAAAAAGTAAATAAGAGCTCTTTAAATTATAATAAACTATACACTTTATATTAACCAAAATTAACTAGTGAACTTAAAACATATCATAAATACAACCATCATACAAACTACATAACCAACATTTTATCTCAGCTGTCCTAATTTACCAAACCACCAAAATTATATATCATAAATTTAATAGGGGGTTGGAATTGAGAGGAGGCGGTGATTGTTTTGTTGTTTAGTAGTCAGGAAAGTCCATTGAAACTATTATCTCTCTATTGGGCAACGTTACTGTGCAAAGTTTTCCTGTACGGTTAAGCACGGGATAAGGTCCTGAGTATGGAGCTGACAAGGCCTTTTTTTCTTTGTAGTCCATTAAAAACACGAGTGGACAGGTGTTTAGTGATTCTTGAACAAAAATATTCTTCTTACTATTCCGGAATGTAACTAGGCGAAGGTCCCCTTAAGCTTGAGCTACTGTACAGTTCCTTTTCGATTGGAATTACCAGATGTGAGACAGAAATTCACTTGATAAGCGTATCATCTGTCCATAATTGGCTTATACAATACTATAATTCAAGTTGTCCCGCATGATTCCCCTTAGTTCAAGAAGTACAGTCGGTGAAAGCCTGACCCAATGTTCTTATGCGCCATCAGAACTGCTTTTAAGGTTCTGTCCATCGCTCCACACAGCCGTTCCCTTGCGAGTGGTTAAGGAGAAGTCCGAACTCGTCGGGTACCAAGAAAATTTACTAAGAGAAAGAAAGAGGTCGCTTGTAAACTGTCTTCGGTGATCCGTGGTTAGTTAGGTAGGTTGCAGTACAGCTTCTTCTTCTTCTCTCACTATCTCCTGTGTGCTGCAAAGCGTGGAGTAGCTGCCTCTGACCATCTTGTCCAACGATCCCTGTCCTGTGCGAGCCTTCTCATCTCC
>NW_027113955.1:297722-304970 GCF_000696795.3 Halyomorpha halys
ACTATCTCCTGTGTGCTGCTAAGCGTGGAGTAGCTGCCTCTGACCATCTTGTGCAACGATCCCTGTCCTGTTCGAGCCTTCTCATCTCCGGCATGGAGCTTCCTCTCGCTGTGCCAATTCTCTCAATTGCACAAAAGAAGTTTCTGTAGAAGTCTCATAAAAAAACAAACTAATAATCGAATTATTTAAAAAGATTGATTGTTTAAAATTCAAACAGTCAAATTTCCAATAAAATGTCATCATCATCATCAATCGTTATAAACAGCATTAAGCAGTGTGAGGAGAAGTTTATAGAGCCCTCTCCTTCGAGGAGGCCCTTCTGCCATTCCATTGAAGACCTCTTCTCTGGAAGTCGATTTTTACCTTATCTTCCCATATCCTTCTAAGCCGTCCTCTTCCTCTCTTGCTACTACTACGGATAGGTAGGCCTCACTAGCTATCCTCTTTGGTTCCATGCGCAGAAGATGTCTCAGCTATCTCAGTCGCTTCTCTTCTATCACATCATTGGCCAACTTAATGTTGAGGTTCGACCTGATGGTGGTGTTCCGTACTCTTCATTGTTTTCAAAGACTATAACTCAATTTTATTTTATTTTGAGGTTCGTTATTTTTCTTTTTTAGTTAAAATTACACACAGGCTGAGAAAGATGGATATATTATGTTAATGTGTTTTAATTATTTAAATAGATCATTTTTTTGTATTTTATTTATTGTAAATAAACACATTTAAAAAAAAGTAACATCTTCTATTACAACTACAATAATTATAATAAGATAACCGTTTAATGGTCCCAAACATCAAAACTTGATGCTTTTAAAGGAAAATTAAACTGATGTGACTGTAAGACACAATTACAATTACCGTAGTTGATTAAAAGTAATTACAATTACTTCTTAATCCTTAGTAGTTGCAATAATATTTACACGTAATGTAACTCATATATAAATTCAGTTTATTTGAACAAATATCACATGAGCTGAAATCCTAAAAGTTAAAATGAATCGATAAGATCGCAAGCGCACGATCATAAAATCGACTGTATATTTATTTTCAACATCTTCAAAAACAAATAAATAAACCGTAATATATTCATAAATAAGAACGCCAACTATATCTTAAACTAACGTTTTCATATTTTAGAGCGATTGTAAAACAGATTCTTTTTCTGTTTTCGTGTTATTTGTAAGTATTTATAATCACAACTATAATTACTTGTAATTGTATAATTAACTAAGTAACTATAATTACTTGGATTGTAGGAAAGCAATAACAATAACACGAGGATGTAATTAGTAATTGCAATTACATTGGCTCAGCTTACAATTGCAATTGTGGGACCACAATTACAATTACAGTAGTTTGCAAAGTAATTTTACTACTGCAATTCCAAATTACAGTAATTTTGATAGTAAATTAGATTACTTTTAATTTAGATAACTCAGGCCCACACAGAATGATAGATGGACTTCCAGAAAGTAAAATAATCGATTTTTCTTAACGTGGTAGCAAAGTCAACCAAAAATCGATCACGAGATGGAATAATGACTAACAGAATATTAAACTCAAATATAAGTTTAATGGTCCCTGGACCTCACAACGTAGAATAGTCTTTATGGAAGAGAGAATTAAGCAGTAATTAATTAAATGGTTATTTAATTACATAACGATAATAGGACAGTAAGTTCACTAAAAAACAAAATTTAAAAATTAGTGGTATGAAAGAATAGTTACTCTAAATTAATAGTTATAACAATTTAAAAATTGCTGCTTGACGCTTATTCACTATAATTAAATATATAATTACCAGTAATTCAAGTAACAAAATGAAAATAAAATAATTGGACCTGGTAAGTTCTTGTAAAACTTAAATTTGATTTTAGTCTAATCACAGTATTTCTAATGGGTTACTTGTAAGAATATTAGAGATAGCATAGGTAAAAATATCACGTTTATTTTTTACAAAATACTAGTGTACGAATCCGAAAAACTAAATATATAGTGTACGAAATCAACCAATTTTATAAACAATATACCTACTAAGCAATTTTAAAGTTGAAAATAGCTCCTCTTTTATACATTTTCTAAAGATTATGCAATTTTTTTCATAAATTACGTACAAAAATACAAATAAATATAGTAAGACTAATTACTGAATTTGAGAAAAATTCAAAAACCAAATAAAGAGCACTGACAATTTCCATTCAAAGCACTTGTGCTAATTACAAAAATACTTAAGTAAAATTGCTAATTAAATGAAAAAATAATCAAGAATTACAAACGTAAATAATAAATGGATTTCTTTCTCTTTTCCATTTGTCTAGAACATTATGTTACTTTTAGTGGTAGCGTTTCGGTCTTGAAAAATGATTTTTATTTGGAGTCCCTCCCCTTCCACATATAGGAATATGAAATGAGGTTTTCTCATCCATCTTCTGGGAGTGGGAATGGATAGAAGAGGGGATGGAGCAAATAGAATTCCATCCTACATCTATCATTTCCTGCTTTGTGGAATCGATTGAAGAGGCACCAACGTCTCCTGTTAGGACTTCGGTCTCAACCTTTATTGGACCGAGGAGGCCCTTAACAAAAGACAGGCCCTTGCAATACAAAATACATATAAGTTTAATTTATAATAACATAAAATCGTGTTATTTACTACCATAAGCTTTTTAACATAATGCATAACTAAGTGATCAACTGGCGTAATCTTTGACACCCAAGCTGAGTAAACTGTTCACAAATTAAAATTTACCTCCATTTAAATTGTAATTACATAATATATTGTCCTCAAAATTTTTTCCTAAATTGTATAACTATTTAAAAACCCTAACAACTAAATTCCCAATTCTTTGAAATTGAAATTAACTGAATGAATATAGATATAAGATGAAACAAAACATCTCGTAGACTGGGAATCTGAATAATTCAAGCTCGTGAGATTTTACATTTAAGCAAAGGCTAAAATCTCACTTTATGATATTCTATAAATTTAATTGTTTACATTTGGACCTAAAATAAAAAAATTACCTATAAAAAATCAAATGAAAGAAACCTTAACGCTTTCCATTAGTCCAAAAAAATTTAGTACTAATTCAATAAAATTATACTGAAATAGGTATGTTAAGTATATTACAATGAAAATAGGTATACACTTGATGAGTGGTGCAATTAATTTATAGTTGAGCAGTATAGTGGAATATATGTTACAGTGATAGTTTCACGAAAAGTCTACATCCACTAGTCATGGTCGACTTACACTGGACAGTTTAATGTAAGTTGATTGGTAAAAACGAAAAATACGCTTTTACTAGTGAAACTCAAGAGTTCTCAGTGAAAGTAAACCTTACCTACAATGCTTCAGGGAATGTTCAAAATATCTGGAAGAAATAAGTAAGAGCCTCAAACAATTTCATTGTTTTTTTTTTTAGTACACAGTTCAATAAGCTATAAATCCTATAACGTTAATCTGTATCTTTGATTAATCAAATGAAATAATAAATGCTACTGATGTATTAGACCTGCTAAACTATATTTCGGTTGTTGCACGTTATATCATAATAAATAAGGTGAACCCCTACGACCCTTGAAACACTGTTTTTTAGAACAACAGTTATAAGAGGGGGTGATTTTTTTAAGATCATGCTCAACCTTTCCCTAGTTAAGGTTACCAGTTTTATGAGGCTCGATGGGAGGAGGGCTCCAGAACCCTCAGGATTGACTCACAGTCTAGCAATAAGTATTAAAAATAAGTTACAAATAACTATCTATCACAGAGGGATTCGGACCTGGCTCCAAGGAGTTAGTAGCATAAGGCCTTACAACTGTACTAGCGCGCTCATAACGTTTTATGCCACGACAGCTTGCTACTTCCCACAAAGGGGTGGGAAAACCTCCAACGTCGTCTACAAACGACTCAATTTATGGAGTAAATTTATAACCCGAAACAACAAAAATATAGTTTGGTGGATCTAGTATGTACGTACATTTATTAAAATTTCAGTATTTCGGTTAAAAAACAACTATATATATTAAACGAAGCCCGCATAAGTCACTAAATATAACTCAATACAGGACAATATTCACTAGAGAAAGCTGATCGAAAATAATTACAATCAACGTTCATTGGTCATTTTAGCAAAGATTAACAATCTATTTCCACGATTAACCTTATGCAATATTCAGGTTTCACTGTAACATTAAATGCAACTAGTAGATTTATTACTGGGAATAATTATAAACAGATCAACCTCCCTATTCGAAAGATATTTATTTTATGTATCAATTTGTATACAGAAGATAAATAACTATGAAGTTATTTAAGTCCGGAATTTATTTTACCTCTGTGGCCAACAGAAAGAAAATAAGGAGGGATTTGTAGGCTAGAACTTGCATGGATTACCCTATCATGTCCCGTTAAAGAAACACAGCGGTAGAATGCATGGAGGACTTTTGGAATTTATGACACCTGGTACACGTCTGTTGGACGATTACAGCCCTAGATGAGAATTGATAGTGACGATGTAGAATGTGAAATAGAAAACATCAAGGGTTTATTTCTCATGTTTTATATAATAAATAATAACGGAATATAGAAGGAATAAACTTCTTCGTTTACTATGAGCATAATTAAAAAAAGTTTATCATAAAAATTAAATAAACAATCAATTAGAAATAAATTAAAAAAAAAAAAACTCAAACGTTAATGAAAATTATTTTTCAAGTTCTAAAATGCTCAGAAAAATTAGTTCAGTGCCATCAGAAGTGCAAGGTAAGGTAAAAATCTTCCATTGTGTAGTTAATTGTCGATAAAATCTATTTTTTCGCATGATGATAACACTAATGACGACATCAAAATTAGTCAAAGACTTTTGTGAAATTATACTTGACTGAAATCAGACTTCATAATTCCTTTTGTTTTCAACATGATAAACAAAAACAAAAAGTCAATAAATGTTAAAACTTGTGTCTGAAGATAACCTGTGTATATACGAACGAAATTTAATAATTTTAATCAAACCTCTGAACTTCAGACTCTCGATGGAATGAATTATTAATTTTTTTTCTTGCATTTTCTCAAATAACCCGATGAACCCACGCTAAAAACCCAACAATGTGGTTTACTCCTAAACCATATATTAAGAGCATACCTGCTACATTTTAAAAAAAAATATATTTTAGCCAAATTCCCCGAAATATTTTTTCTCAGGTATTTATCAAATGATGGAAAATCGTTGGAACCAATAAGGTACGAAACATTCATGCCTATGGTCAGTTTTCATGAACTTGGAATCATCGTACAGTGTGATGAAGTAAACAATATTATTTTTTACAGTTTAATAGTAATTTTAATATATATATGGGTGTTGGATGCTGCATTAGTTTCAAATAAAGAGTTATCTCTATAAATGGAACCTAATAATTTTATACAAAGGTAACTCAGAAGCAATACCAACTTCGTGAAAAGCCATTGTTTTTAAATATATGTCAATCCAAATCCAATTATAGCGCTGATTTTTCAGCCACTATAGTAGACCTCGATAGAAATGTCAAATAGCAAATAAAAAAACAAAGCAATTAACATTTAAAACGGATATTAGTTTAATGAGCTTTCACTAAACACATTTCATTTATTTTAATGTACTAGAAACATTAAACTAAAATGGTACAATTTAATTTTAATGAACCATTAAAGAACATGTTATCATTTAAATTAACAATTTCATCGTGGCTTATTTCCTAACTTAGTAAATGTTAAACTGTCAATAAAACTGTGATTAATATAATTTATGAAACGTACTCTTCCAAATTTATTGTTTTTATATTTTATTTCATTACATCAAATAACGATGTTTCGAATTCACAATTTTCATTCTATGCGTAACTATTTATAAATTATTAAATTTTAATCCTAACCACCCTTAGTCACAAAAAATTAATGTCACTAGCAACTTAGTTAAATGATCAATAGCTTCAACAGATTCTGATATTTTAAAAGGCTTTAAAGCACAAATTTAGATAATTTTAATTGAAAACTTTTATCTTAAAAAATTAATCAATAAATTGTGGTATGAGCGACTAAAAACATATTCGATAGCAAACAATAGATTTAGCAGTGTAGAGAAAATCACAGAAAATAATAATACAAATAACCATAATACTATTAAAATAGTAAGTATTTTCGCAATACTAAAAACCCTAATCAAAGGAGGATTACAATTTTTTATAAGAATATAGATAATAAAATATCAGATAAGGATATTACACAAAATAAAAATAAAATGGAAAGACGGCAGGAATCATAATCATCAATATTTTAAAATAAACTAAATACCCGGTTTAACGGATAAAATTAAAAGGACATTTGTGGAATATGACCATAATAATCTGAAACTGCGTTTATACTATGACAATAAATTGGGTAATTATCTCTATAATATGAAAGATAAAATTTATAACAAGGAAACACAAAATGAAGTTTACAAAATTAATTACGAGAAATTTGAAGGTGTTTATTACAGGAGAGACTACTAAAAAATTAAAAACTAGGGTTGAACAACACAAGAGTAATTGTAAAAATGTCAAATACATATACCCATCAGCACTGGCACAACATAGTATAAAATTTAAACATGATTTTGATTTTTAAAATCCAAAAATTTTAGACATAGAAAATAACACAATAAATAGAAAAATAACAGCAGTAATTTATATTTCACGAAAAACATTGTTAACGCTAATAATTTTTGAAATGTACACCAAAAATGTATGTAAACATTACATAGATATAGTAAATAATTTAGTAATTTAATGTTGTACAATATTATTGGTTATTTTAATAAGTTTAATACATTAGTTGTTGATATTATGTAGTTAAAAATATAGTTAATACACCAGTTATCTTTTGTGAAAGAGAGGTAGGAGAGATTTATTTGATTTAGTTATAATCTATTTGTTATCAATGGTAAAGATAAATTGGTTTAAGAAGATATATTAGAGTTGAGATCTCCCTAATTATAATTATGTTAGAACTTTTAATTATTAATGTTTCAGACTAATAAGGGGAAAATAAAATGAGATATATTTATTGTTTATTGTTGCATGGATAGGATGAGTACTGAGAATTCGTTTGGAGACACCTAATGATGGGGTGACAGCCCTCAAAAATTCATTTTTGCTGGTTTCATGAATTACTGAGGTCAATTTTTATTTTATTTTAAAGTATGCTTACTCACGTCTGTAATACTTACC
>NW_027113955.1:305140-311196 GCF_000696795.3 Halyomorpha halys
TTTTTTTTTTTTTGTGGTTGTTTTGGTGGTTTTGTTTTTTCTGCTAATTATCCTAGCGATACGAAATCGAACACACTTAATTTTTGTATTGTGGATTCATTACATTACTATATACGGAGCATTGACCGTTATTGAATCTCACTTGTGTTATCTGCCCTTGATCGGCCCTTTAAATATATTTTAGTTAATTTTTTTTTTTAAATAACACTTTCACAATGTCTGCTTGGGAATGTCATCATACTATATTGGGAATGTCTATATATTAATAAATATTATATTGGGAATGTCATCATACTATATTGGGAAATTCTACCGAGCTATTTCACAGATTTTAATAAATATTTGAAATATGGTAAAAATATTTTTAAATATTTGAGGTTTGCATTTTTTCAACTCATAACTTAAAAACCGATTTTATGCAAGAATTGCACAGTTAATTAAAAAAAAATATGTTATTTGAGGTCTTAAGGTGGCATAATTCATTTTAAATGTAACATCAATATAGTTCAAGCTTTAACTGTTTTCTGAACCCAAAAGTTCCACACACACGCGCTATTTAGAAACATAATGCTACTCTAGAGACAAGCCTTGTGCGTGAAGGATTGGGTGGGTTCCAAGCCCTTAGGGAACAAGTCCGTAGGGTTCCTTGTATTCAAAAGGACATAATAGGCCTTAATTCTCTAGTCATTATTCTTCTAAATCTTCCTCCTTGTGTTGGCTGTTTTCTACTTTTATTCATACCGCGACAACTTCCACCTAAACCGTTGAACCACTTAAATCAAGAACTGGGGCACTTAAGGAGTAATTGGCTGACATGTGAGAGCATTTAATTTGTAATTTCGTAAATAGTTGTAGAATGTCGTAGCTTAAGCTATAATAGCTATAAAAAAAAATTATGAGTAAATGAAAGAGAGAGAGAGAGAATATTAGAGTAGGTTTAGTACTGTTGAACATAGAGTTTACTTTAGTTTACAAAGTTTTTAGATTAAAAATTGATCATTTCGGTTATTTATTCGTCATTATTGCATTTCAAGATCTGGATGTGTAGTTTTCAGTAATATATACATATATATATATATATATATATATACATTTATATTTTATTACCAGCGTTTTTGTGTAATTCATTCAGGTAGCTAGACCAGCTGATTTTTTGCCAAGTTTAGCTGTTTGCTTCCTCAAGTATTTTTATTTTACAAACTGACAAAACTATTCCGCATACTTCTTTAAATGCACCTTGTAATTATGTACATAATAAAGTATTTATTTGGTATTTAATTGTAAATCTCGATTTCTTATTGTAGGATTTATATATCCAATTTTTACCGGATTTTTTTTTTGTACATACGAGATTAATATCGCTTAAAAATTAATACTGATTAAAAATATTAATCAACGCTGCGATATGCAATAACTCGGTTTCCCCTATCACGACCGATACCAGAGGGGTCATACAATAAAAAGAATATTCTTATTGTTCAGACTCACCCATGTTAAGCGATACATATCTTAAAAGTCACGAACGGTACAGTTATAAAAATCAAAACGTAAGATAGATGGATGATATGTGAATATCACATTAACAAAAAAAAATGTCGTTAATCATAAAAAAAGATTTTAGAGAGTTGTTCAGGTTATAAATATAATAGCTGAACCATTTTTTGTGTTCCATTTTCTCAGAAATTGATTTATGAGAATTATTTACCTGAGGTTAATATCCTAGAAAGGGTTTCTGTCGAATAAAACCTGACATAATTCTCTGTTTTCTGATAGTGCGCAGTGAGGAGAAAAAATTATAATTTGTCATGGTTGGGATGGTTATAGTTGCCACATACCAAAAAATGAGTCAAATTTGATTCCATGGAGGTCTTTGTTTTTTTCAGGTTACGATTTATAAGATATATGATTAGTAAAGGAATTGTTATATATAGGAAAGTTTATTTATTATCAATTATTTCTTTCACAGAATAATAAAACCTTGAAACCTAGAGCTTGATATTGTGATTATAACATCTACTAATTATAAAAAAAAATTAATTTTACAAAAAATTATATTATTTGATATTGAATTATGGTTAAAAATTTATATTTTTGAATTCAGAATATGATTTTTTTTCATTGATCATATGTTATGGGGTTTTATTTAAAAATAAAATCAAATATTAAAATTTGCTTAACTAAATCCGCTCTCGAAAAAATATACCTTTTTAATGGAATTAAACTTTAGTAACAAAAATTATCCCTGCCTCTCCAAGATTATAAGGTGTAATTTGAAATGTTTTTTTAATAAATGGAACTGTTTGATCCTATTGTTTATATTTCATACTTTTACCCACTTCTGAAAAATGAAGACAAAAGTACTGGGCCATTCAAGCATTAAATATAGAATGTTTTTCCTAGAAAACTGGCACCAAACATAGATCGATACAGTCTCAACAATAGGCCTTGAGGGTACAGCCTACCGTAACCAAAATCAATAAAGTAACAATCAAGGGATCTAAATGTTTAAGTATATTTAATATTATAAGGGCTATTATCAATTTTGATCGTATTGGCGAACCATTTATAAAATTTCTGCATTCAAAAAACCTAATAATAAGCGATAAGCCAAGCCAAAATTCAGTTATATCTTAAAACAAATAAAAATATTCAAAAAAGTGGATAATCAGGGCTAAAAAGATACAAAAAAACTGAGAATATTACAACAATAAGAAACAATAAGACAATTTAAGCTAGGATAAATATTATGTAAAAATAAAGTGATAATAAATTACATATTACAAAAGGAAGGAAGCCATAAAATAGTATCAATATATACCTTTATATATAATTTCTTATCACTTTATTTTTACATAATATTTATCCTCGCTTAAATTGACTTATTGTATCTTATTGTTGTAATATTCTCAGTTTTTTTTGTATCTTTTTCGCCCTGATGAAACCCTGCAAAGTGGTGCGAAACGTCCGAAAATAATTAGTTGTAAACTATTTTTGTTTCTCGTTTGACCGCAACCCTGACCACCTTCTTATATATCAATTTTTACTGTCAACTATATATGACTATATATGAACTATATATAACTATTTATGAAAATAAAATAGTTCATCAATAACGATGGGAGTAGATAGTAGTATATTGATAACAATGAAAGATGAAATATAATATTTTAAAGGTAAGAAGATATGAATAAGTAGTTTTTAAAAAATAATTCGAATTTTTTTTTTTTTTAGTTTTTTAGACATCTTATTCATATCTTCTTACCTGTATAATATTATATTTCATCTTTCATTGTTATCAATATACAACTATCTAATTCAAAGGTTGTTAATCATCTATTTTATATTCAATTCATTGTTATGTATATTTCCAACTTTGTTTTAATTTTTATGTTTTTTTAATTAATGGTTTTTATCTTTTTTTTTTTTGTTTTCTAGCCCTGATAAAGACCTGGAATTCAGGTCGAAACGTTCGCACGACTAAATAATTTTTATTTATTCAGCCCCCCTCCCGACTATATTCTCCACCTATTAATCTACGATCAACTATCAACACCTCATTATAAAATATTATAAATAATAATATAATTTATTATATACATGACTTAGACGTAAAATTGTTGTGAAGTTGTTTTTCGAAGGTAAAAACTTAAGGCCCTTCAAGAAGGATTCTAAATATTAATTGTATCCTTGCTAAGTGAACAACTGGTGTTTGATGAAAAAATTGCTTGGAATAATCATGATAGTGTGTTCCATTGAATGTTTCATTTCATTGGATGTACTGATAAAAAATTTCACTGATTTTTTAGTAGTTTCTCTACACGCCTGTTTCACTCCATTATAAACTTACATCAAATTTACGGAATGTATTATTATGTACAAGCATAAGTATCAATAAAGGTATATAAAAGGATTTATCGTGTGGCTGGTTCCCTTTTTTTCTGTCTCTTCATCCCCCTCCCCATGAGCACACCATAAAAATCTGACCGTAAGGTCTTAAGAGTGCTTATTGCAGTTGCATCAAGTCTTACGGAGTAACAAAAGTTTTTGCATTTATTTATTTAAGAGGGTACACTAGAAGATCATAAATTCATTGAACTATTCTGGATAAAACCGGAATGAATGCAGTGTACTTTTATCTCTCCCCAATGAACCCACCATAAAACCTAACATTAAATGTACCCGTATTTGTTATTTGAAATTTAAATGTATTATTTAAAAAATAAAGTTGTGGTTGAATCCAGGTGGCCGATAGAGTTCGGTTTTTATTATTGGCGTGATTAATTTAGATTACACTTAGTTGAAAATTGTTATCCAGTCCTTTTGTGAAGCCACCTGCGGTTAGAGAATGTACGATTTGAAGTTCCTAACTTTGTTAACTGACTAGATATGTTGGGTGTCCAACACATATGATAGACTCTCGATTTATACAATATTAGTTTTTGAAAATAATATAGGCATAGATAAATAGATCTGGACTTGTAAATGCTCGGCAAGTAATTTTAATAAGTTCCACTGTGCAGTTTTGGAATTTTAAGAGAATTTTTATTTAAGTTTAAATTGGTACTGATTGGTTTATCTTTTTGAGATTTTCAAGAGATTAAGCGAGGTTTCGCGTGCAGTTATATCTCATAGTTACCCAGACCAAATAATTCAGATTCTTTTTTCAATCTTTTAATTTTAATTTCGCTATTGTGTGGAATCTTGACTTTCTGATTAACGAATTGACCTGCAACTAGCTATTTTACCTTGACTAGTACTTTTTTTTAATTTTGAGTTTTTTTTTTAAATAGATGTCACTAAGCCGACCCGGATTAAGAAGGGCCCCTATAAATTCATTTCGCACGGTTGCCCTTTCAGTTCGCCTGAAGAGATTGTCAAGAAATGCTGCGTGAGGTGCTTCCTGCAATTGTATCAGATGAAGCGGTAAGTAGCAAGAATCAGAAGGTCCGGACTGTAAGACAGAAGAGTTTGAATAATTTTCTAAATTATTCCTTTTGGTAATATCTTTCATTGTTTTGTAAAAATGTTCAAATTCGTATTTAGTTTAAGCAAATCTTAGGATGCACTCCATGGAGTAAGGAATGTGCCTGGCGTATTTAAAATGAATTTAGGATTACATAATCCAAAATCTTAAATATAGAACGGTATTGGGTTGATTTAATTATTTATGTAATTTTATTGATGTATTGAATTTGTAAAAATAATGTCTAAGCTTCACTACCGCGAACATCGATATAGTTGAGTTTAAGTATAATTATTTTTTATTTTTTTTATTGTTTATTTATTGTAATTAATATACACTTGAAAATCTTGGGAGGGAACCACCCATTGGTGATACTTCAAACATTAATTTAAACTAGGTCTCGTGGCCATCTTCTTTTCAGACGCCTCGGAGGATTATTAGGGATTGTTAAGGATGAAAGATTAAGAATTAATGGGTTAGGATGGTTAAGGAGTTTGGAATGAAAAGACGCATATCTGTTTTGGGCCAATTATGTAACGAATGGGAGGTTAAGGTCTTTGTGAATGAGTTTATTTGTGACGTAATAAGGAGACTCGAGGATTTTACGTAGGATTTTGGATTGTAACGATTGGATGGGGGAAGAATTCGATGGTTTGGTGGATCCCCAGAGCTCAATTCCATATGTCCAAATTGGTCTGATTGTTGTAGTTTATACTAATTCTTTGTAGTGAATGGGAAGTTTAGAGCGTTTGTCAAGTAAGTGTTGTAGCGATCGGAATCTACGAACAGTTTCTTGTCGTTTCAGTCTTGTGTGTGGATTCCAAGTAAGTCTCTTGTCAAGATGGAGTCCTAAGTATCGAATCTGTTCAACAGGCGTTAGTGGTGTATCTAGAAAGGATACTGTAAGACAGGAGGGCAGAGGTTTACGACGGAGAGTAAAGGTGATCTGGTGGGATTTGCCAGGATTTATTTTGATTCTCCAGTTTTTACACCATTCTTCAGTAGATGTTATGTGTGCCTATAGTGTTTGTGATGCATTAGTTGGGTCGTTGTGTACAGAAAGTATACATGTGTCATCAGCGTATGTTGTTAG
>NW_027113955.1:312991-313239 GCF_000696795.3 Halyomorpha halys
AATGTAGTCGCGTATGTAGAAGTAAGAATGCTTAGTGAAATGGGTTTCAGTAAGTAGTGCTATGTCGATGAAATATTCATGGAGGAATATGTCAAGTTCGTCTGAGTGGTTATGTAGTCCATTTGCATTCCATAAAAGTATATTTAAGGTGTTTTTGTTCATCTAGTTAAATTGAACGGGATTTCATTAAGAAGTCTGGTTAGGAGTGAGATAAGAGGCTTGATTGTGTCTTGAAGATCACGAAGGAA
>NW_027113955.1:313334-319069 GCF_000696795.3 Halyomorpha halys
TTTGGGATTGTTGAATTGGTTCCTCGGTTACTGGAGGTTCGGGGAAAAGACTGACCGAAGAGGAACTTTTGATAGGGGATGAAGTTTAGGATTGACCTGTGTAGGAATTTTCACATTTTTAAGTATAATTAAGAACATATATTTAGTCGAGAGCACTAACTTAAACTCAACTATATCGATGTTCTTCACTACCGCGAACATCGATATAGTTGAGTTTAAGTATAATTAAGAACATTTTTAAAACGTTATTCGATTTATTTAAATTTTAATGATTTTAGATTGTCATAAATCATAAATCAGTCGTACTCCGGATTGTGCATGAATTTGAACTTTTATTTAAAAATGTTTTTCATTTTCTTTCACGTGGCTATTACAGGGGAGAGAGCGGGAATCAAGAAAAGAACATGGGCAGTCTCAGAATTTTCTGTATACTTTACACAACAACGTTGCAACAGGACAATAATTTCGTTTGCATTGCTGTATACGATGGACTTTAAAACGCCGGATGATCTGAGTGAGTATTAGTTTGAATTAACATTTACGGATAACAGAAAGATTGATGAAAGAGGTGTATGTGATATATTTTCAGGTAACCTGTAGAAATTGGCGCCCAATACGTTTATATAAAGTTATTTTTCAATCCTTCTCTTTAACTAATACCCAGTTGAGTTTTCTGTTGGACTTGGGGCTCAGGTAGGAACGGGAGCATCGGTACGGATTACAGGGAACACCAGGTGCTCTGGACTAAATATATGTTCTTTTTTAAATAAAAACTTAGTTTTTTCCTGTACTTGGGTGTTGCTCATTCAACCCGATGAGCACAGAACAGCCCTAAAAACCTAACCTAATAGCCTAATAGATACATAATACAAAATAATTACAAAACAAAATTGAAGACATTCTACATCTCAATATACCAACGATTCTGAAAATACTTTTCTAATAACAAAAGCAGAACGAATGAAAGAAAATAATGAACAAAAATTTTGCTGATCAGATTTTTTTTTTTTTTTTTTAGTAAGAAGTACAATTTGTTTTGTCCCAAATTTCCTTTTATAACGGGTAACGAAGAAGTTATTCCCTCAGACCCAATGCGGTAAAACAAACACCATAAAATAACCAAGCACCCATTCCTTTTTTAGTACAGTAATAAAATCTTCACTATCACATCTGATGTCATACCTTACAAAATCGACTATTTAGATTACGCTTTTGATTGGCTTTTCAAAAAACGATTTTGCGCTACATCGTTTACAAGTACAACTAGATATTTAATCTTATTCATAAATAAATATTTAATAATCTAAATTTATTATTTTAACAAACAATAAGCTCATTTACAAAAAGGGAGCAGCACTTACTAAGTTTCATTAATTTTAAACCAAGTGGCATATTCTTTAACAAATAATTTATATAAATTAAACTAAATAAATGGCATCTGTAAGCCAAAATGTAAATATTTAATAGGAAGATTTTACTACAATGTGACTTCTTCAACCCTGACTCACAATTTTTGAAATGGAAGATAATAGCACTTTCCTCTATTCTGGTATTTGCTTTGAGGTAGTTTTGCCCATCGTTGCTAAGTTTGGTTAAATTTTAAGTCTGATCTACAATGAGAGTTGTGTAGTATATGACTGCTTTGTTGCAATCTAATCATCACTTTAGATTTTATTTACTCCTCACTTTGTCACAAATAAAGTCATACATGAAGGGCTTAATGCCCCAAATGTAACTGATCTAGTCCATTATAAACTTCCTAACCACCTAAACCCACTAGTTTCTTAACTTGCTTTCTCTTCCACTCCTGGACTCTTCGAGGCGTATGAAAAGAAGATGGCCACGAGACCTTCTACTGTAAAAATGTTATTAGAGTGCTACCAAAGGGTAGTTTCTCTACACGTCTGTATCACTCCATTATAAACTTACATCAAATTGACTGATATTATTATGTGTAGGTGTAAATTTTAATAAAGATATAAAATAAAAAATAAAAATTAAAGGTTTTATTGTCGGGCCGGTTTCCTTTTTTTTTTTTCTAATTTTTTCCCTCTTCCTTCCTATAAACACACCATATAAAGTTATATTTATATGGTGTGTTTATAAGTAAGTCTACCGTAGGTCTAAAGGGTGATTATTGCATGTGTATTCAAGTATTAAGAGTTTTTGTATTAATTTTCTGTTTTGTTTTATTTGGTGTACCATCACTAGAAGACCATACATTCATTGAAGTCGTCGGGTTACAACCGGCTGTTTTTGATTTTATCTCTCCCCAATGAACCGGCCATAAAACCTAACATTAAATGTAGCAGACGTCTTGGGGAGGGGGGGGGGGCTATATGAGGATTTTACAATGTGTTTCTAAGTTTCCAGAGGTCAAGTCTCAGTATGGTTCTTTACTTATCACTGAGTGAGTTGCTTTCGAATGACTCAACTATTCTTGGTGGAATTATTAAATTTAAAATTGGTGGAATAGTTTTGTTTTCACTTAGTACTTCAGTTAGAGTTGGTTTCATTCCTTTAGTGGTTACATTTTCCACACATGTTAAGTTCTTGTAGCGTAGGTTAGATAATGAAAACAATACACATTTAACGGTAACTTTCCTTAATTATGCATTTTTTTTTTACTATTACCTAGATCACATCCATTTCTTTTCTTAAATTAAAGCCTGTGGACTCTTCATACACAATATTTAATATAAATGATGGTTTTCTGTCACATACTGAACTGAAGCTGCTTATTTCTATTATTTCGCCTAAAAGGGGATAATTTAATCGTTTTCCATTTTTAGTGGGAATTAACTCTTCATAATTAAGATTGCAAATGGTTTTATCCACATAATTCGGAAAGTTTCTCAGAAGAGTGAGTGAGAATTTATGTATTTAACTTTCACAAGCCTGTTTTTCCTGCTATTGTAACTTGCATACATGTTTTCCAGATACATAGCTGTGTATGTGTAATTTCACTCAGGAATATCTACGTGTACAGGAATTTCCCTTTAATTTTTTAATAAAATATATTTATTCGGCTTGAACCCACTTCCCGGTATCAGTTTGAGGATTACCGCATCGGTTTCTAACATTTTGTGTGAATTTCAATACTAATTAATTGTATTTAGTTAATTATTCACGTAATGTCTGAAGGGCTACAGAAGAGTACACACGGTTTCAGTTCCCAGGTTATTCTGTGCCAGCAGACTTACAACTCAAATGTTAAATTTAGTTTCCTTTTCCCATGGTATAATGAGTATTAATTCTAGTTTTCAAAATAGAATTCATTGATCAAACTGGAATTTTTTTCAAGCAATAATTCGTTGGATTTTTGAAGTAATGCTTTTCTAATGCCCGTCAGCTGATATTTTCGACCGTGAATAAATATTTTCTCTGGAAGGGTACTAACTTCCTCACAGGTGTCAGAACCAAATCACTTTATCCAGGCCATCTTTCCTGGAACCGTGCTACTTCAAGAAGCTTTCAGGATCTCTGCAGAATTCCTGATACAGGTCAATTCTGTTGGCGTAACCTCTAGCTAAAGTAACACCTTACAGACTTAGCATTTTGTAACATAAGTTCTTCTACTTCCTCCACACTGGCAAAGGTGAACACAAATAACAAGATAATTCGATGACCGTTTTGGAAAGAGTTTGACGGTCGGAGGAAGTAGATGGACCGTACAGAGTTAGTAGTGCATGTTAAAGCCCAATAGTTCAATTCCTTTTTTATTTAGTTTTATTTTTATTTTTTGTTAATTATAAGTTTGTTTTTATTTATGTTTAACCACAAGTTAGTTTTTTTTTTTAATGTAATGTATAAATACATCGCTGCAACATTGCGTAATAGGATTACAGCCTGGAAACATACTGCTAGGCAATTCTCCACTCCAGAGTCCACCTGCATTTTGGAGCTCTGTTTTTTCTAGTGACCCTCACCCATCACCAGCTCACCAAAGACGTCCATCTTGGACGAGATTAGAATCGAAGGGTCATCGATATGCGCATATCGACCTCCCCCCCGTCCCACCGCGGCCATCTGTGAGTGACTTTTTTTTCTTATCTGTTCATCAAGCTTCTTCTTCTCTTTTTTTTCTTACCACCTCAAGTAGTGGAAAATTAACTTTTTTTTTTAAACTGTACGGTTATTGATAAGTCAGTACTGTGTGCACTTTGACAATCCGTTCAGTACGAAAAAGTTCACTCTTTTCGATACGTTTATTTCCGACACTTCCAGAACATATAAACTCATTATTGTAAATACATTTACACTATGAATTTACTCAAGAAGTACAAATATGAACTTGGGTGGCCTACTCGTGAAGAATCTTTTTAGTCTAAAAAATCCTAAAAACGTTTGATTAGTAGATTTAAATTGTTGGATAGCATATCTTAAATTATCTCTTTTTTGCGATAAGATATTCATTACTGGAAAATTTTCGTTTATCAAGGTTGGATACGTTAGAAATAGTATAAATACTGTATTTTTAGCCAAGGTAATACCAACGGTAATCAAAAGCGCTGTAAATAGAATTATAATATGAGTTTGTATAATTATTTGTTCTAGAGACAAGCATATATTTTAATAACAGCTTTCGGACCGGTTAATCTTTTACTAAGTAACCTTTTACCTCTGGTTAAAGGAAGTTCATAATAACCAGAAAATGACGTTCCTTTTAGATGACATAAACAAAAGGGAATAATATAAAAGGAATAGGCATGCTTTAACTGGCCACTTTACGGAAACATCAAAAGAAAATAATATAAATAGAAAAAGGTGACATGAGTGCAGTTTGTAGGTCAAGTCTAAAAGCGGGTCTCGGAGCTAACCTTGGGTCGATAAATTCACTCCTTGCCAAATTATCAAAGCCTCAGTCGATAGGCAATTCTAGAACATTACCACAATGTTAAAACACTTTCGAGGTTGTTCTTTAAGCAGATCGAAAAGAGAAGAGGTTTAATTACAAATTTATCTAATTTTCATAATTATTTTATAAGCGTCATAAAACCAAGAAATGAAAGATTTGAAATTAAACGTCAAGAACAACCTTAAGAAGAATAGCGAGAGAAATACTTTATTCATCCATGCTGCCCAAATACATGGGGTTGCTACATTACACAGCATACCTTTTTATTTATTTTTTTTTTTTATTAATTTTTAAAAATAATCATAAAAAAAAAATACACAGCATACCAATCAATGAATAATCGGACATATATACATTACATATATTTACATTATATAATAAAAAAGAAAGAATTTTTTTTTCCCACAGTCTCTTTTTACAATCAATTCTAGTCCTCACATTAAATACAAATATTTCAATTTATTCCTTTTCTTTTTCCTCTCCCCAATTCACTCTCTTAGATCCTCTCCAGTGATCCGTTAGGCAAAATCACCATTAGACAACAATGTTAAATCAAACGAGAAAAATAACAGTAGTCACAACAGTAGATCAGTTTAGAGAAAAACAAACAAATAAATACATTTTACCAAAACAAAACTAATGTATAGATTTTAAAGAAAATATAATAAAAAGTTAGTTAAAAGAAATACTTGAATAAATAAATAAGTTTAAAAAAATCATAAAAATTAAAAAGTTCACAGAATGAATAAAACTTTGTTTGTATATATATGGTCTAACACACTGATATCAAAATACAACTCATTTTGAAAAAAAAGTTAATGTATATGTCAGCTGGTTGCTAAATATTCGAAACTTATTACCTCTCTCTCTCTCTATA
>NW_027113955.1:319154-330910 GCF_000696795.3 Halyomorpha halys
TACATTTTACTTATATATTTATATTTATATTTATATTATATATCTCTATTGGTTCCTGATGGGAAGAAACTTAAAATGTATGCAATATATTATTTCAGGACTAGATACCACAGACCCCTTTGCTAAATGTGATTATATGTAATCTTATGGTAATTTATGGTGATAGGGATAACAATCATATTGCAAAGAAATTATAACCTTGTTACAACATAAAAAAACATGGATAAAAAGAACAATCCATATTTTTAACAGTTTAACAGTGTGTTTTTTTCTCTAACAATTTAGAGGAAATAAATATCATTTTTAAAAGATTTATGTTAATTTTTTTTTTTTTTTCTTGTGGATTTTCTTAATGATCTAAGAAATTTCGGACTGATAGTTGGTTTTGGCCTCAACAATTCGTTCAAGTATTGTGACTTTTCAGACTCAATATAACCTTGCTACTTAAAAATTAAATTCATTTGATGCGAGAGTCAGGAACTAGGATCCAGAAGCGGGAGATAAATTCATTACCAAATACTCTTTTGGAGATGACGTATGCGGCTAAAAGTCCCCTGTTCTCGGTTTAGATCAGAAAAATTTTCAAGCTAAAATGTTACTTTTTAATAAAATGTATCAGGATCTTTTTCAGTCGTCACAGACCTTTCTTTACAATAGAAGAATTGTAATTCTATGACCGTTGAACATCCTGATAGAGTAGAGTTAATTAAGAAAGTAGACACGAGATTTAGCATTTCCCTTGTACAAGCTCCTCTAATAAATCTCTAAATAAATCACATAAAATGAATAAACCATGCATTGCAAATAATTTTAAATAACGTATGGTCTTCTTTAATTAATTTATGGATAAAGCATATTATGTTAGTCATTACTTGTGTCCTAATAAAAATAACCGATGGACTACGTCGTACATGATATCTATTCTTTTATGAACTCCCACAACCAAAACCTCACATGACCAGTAATTATATTTACATTATAAAATGCTTTGGCAAGTACGTGACAGTAATCCATGTCATCGAAACTTTATACCCATAAAAGCTAATGCACCACATAAACGTTTTGATAATTTTGAAATTATTCAATGAAAACCTTTTTTGGGTCCCTTCCTTGTCATTTCTTACATATGGGGATACCACCCTACTCTAACCATGCTAGGGGTCAAGTTTTCGGTTTGTGGGACCAACAAAGAAATAAATGTTCAAACCTGTTCCGTGCAGATCCAAGACTGCAAAGACCTTCGCCTGTTTTCTCAGTTACAGACGGTCCTTATTTGTGGACCTATTTGTTGCATTGTAGGCCTTTGGCCTCACAAATATCGAATATTATCATTGAATAAGAACAATTTTACACCATACAGAAATGAATAATAAAAATGTATCCTGTGTGACACCAAGAGGCACGGCTAGAATATGATTCTCAATTAATTAAAAAAAAAAAAATTAAATATCCTCTGTAAAGCACATAGTTTAGTTCTAAATAGTACGTAAATGATTACTAATATTTTGAGGTTTTAGAATAAGTTTAATTATTTTTACTCTTTAATAGATTGAAGCTATTAAATAATGGAGCTCATTTAAGAAACAATTTGACGAGATAATGAAAACTAAAAGTGTCAAGAAATGAATGAATGAACGAATGTGTAATGTTGTATACCTTCAACTAGTTAATTTGATATTTTTAATTATCTTTATCTCATAATACTGTTGTATATTTTATTATGAGATAAAGATAATTAACTACTTTATGACGTAATATTTGATCTACAACGGTTCTGAAAATTACAGAAATGGTGCAGGAACCCTTTAACAAGATTGGTTTTTGATTGGAGTTTAGAAGCCACAACCCCAACAACCACCAATGAGGTCATTACATAACTTATTCGTTTAGGAAGTTGAAGACGGTTCACTGCGTCATCCGAATCAGACCCATTTATCCGGAACATCCAGATGCTTCGGTAATTTATAACTGTGCTCTGATATCTTTACTTTCGATAAAAAACAAAAAGATGATTAAATTTTTTTAAATATTCAATTGTTATTGTCAAATATATCAACAATTTATTTGACAATATGTTACCAAAGAACTAATATTACAGATAACTTGTTTATCGCAAAGAGAGACTCATTCCCCTCCGAATTAAAACATATTCCTGAGATTTTATTTATTCACGTAACGTTATATTAATTTGTATTATTTTCTTCAGAATTCGATTTTTATCTCTAAAGAAACAGATGTATTTATACTTTATATTGTAATTTTAAATGAAGGAATAACGGTCATTGGGATTATTTGATTGGCTTCGCCTAACAACGGGCCAAAAATCTGTCTTCAAATTCAGCTCTCTAGTGACTATTAGTTCGTTTGTTTGATATTGTTACCAAATCCTTTGTGTGTGAGTTATGTTTATGTTGTGCTTTAACATTTTATTTGCTTGTGATTAATAGTAAACAGCCATTGCGTCCGATAAGCGCCGTTATTTCAAGGTATGACAATTGAATGCCTTAATTTGAATCGGTATAGACGCGGGCCCACCGATTTTTGATCAGATTTAAAAGTTGATTATAAAAGCTGCATCTAAAACTCCTTAACAATAGTTCTGCTGGTATCAAGAAATATCTCTTCTGACCTATCTAAGTAGCAGACAGCATTTTATTTTTAAATTTGTTTCTTTTCTTTCATAATTCGTAATACCATATCGGCTGGTGAGCTTTATATGGTAGATATAACCGTTACATTTTTTTTTTTTTTTAACGAATATGGGAGAGGTATAATATCGTACAAAAGACACTCCTAAATATATACAACGTTATAAATAAAAAATATATAAAAATAATATGACAGGAATATGGTCTGGGTGCGGTCAAAAAAATTCAAATAGTAGAATTATACTATTTTATTGAGCCATCGTTTCGCCCCACGTTCCAGGGCTTCGTCAGGGCTAAAAAAGATACAAACACATAGTTACAAAAGGAAAAAACATAAGTGTAAAATAACAGGGGTATAAAATGTAAAAAAGTAAGATATAATAAGAAAAATTAAAGGTTGTAAATAGTAAATGAAAAGGGTAATGGTAACAGAAAGATAAGGGAAGAAATATTAAAGGAAATACAAATAAAGAGATGTAAGAAGAAAAAAAAACACAAATCAAATGATGAGACAGAAAGCATACCTGTTTGACGGCAGTCCTGTTATTTTACACTTATGTTTTTTTCCTTTTGTAACTATGTGTTTGTATCTTTTTTAGCCCTGAAGAAGCCCTGCAACGTGGGGCGAAACGTTGGCTCAATAAAATAGTATAATTCTACTATTTGAGTTTTTTTGACCGCACCCGGACCATATTCCTGTCATCTTACACACGGTCAATCAATAATCTTCCAGTATAAAAATAATAATTCTCAATAAAAGAGAAAATTAAAATTAATAACAAAAAATAACGACATTCGTAGACCTAACAAAAGAAACAATTGTCCTCTAAAGTTAATATAAAAAAAAACAGGAAGAGAGAAAAAAAAAATAAATAAAATAAAACTAATGAGACTAATAGAATTTATAACAGAATGTCCTGCAGCAGCCTGGGCTTTAGTCTTCGGGTTGAGGTTGGGTTTCCCAAGTTGTAGATCACTGCTCCCTTAACGGTAAATGGAAGTGGAATTTCATGAACCGTTGACGTTACCCTCTATCGACTCTATTTGTAATTCCCGATGCAATTAGCTGTTTCTTTCAAACCAAGGAGCATCCACTGCGATTCTTAGGATACCATTTTGAAAAGATTTTAACTGTTCCTTTTTCGCAAAGGATCCCTCTTCCCAAACTTCACAGCCGTACATCAGCAGTAGCATGAGAATTGTTTTAACAATAGGAACAGCTGTTTCTGATTTTAAATTGGATTTTATGTTCAGGATAGGATATAGCATGGCTAACCTTGCGTAGGTTGATAGTTTGATGTTGATATGGTGATTGCAGGTAAGGTGGTGATCTAGATGAATTCCCAAGTATCTTACTGTTTCACTGGCAGGATTCCATTTCAAATTTTTACCTTTGAGGATTAGTTCCGGGGGGTGTCTAATAAAAGCTTTTGAAGTACATTTTTCAATGTTCAGACTAATCATCCATTTAATTAAGCATTGTTTTAGATCATTAATTAAGGTGACTTTGCAAAGTATTTATAGCTATTATTATGTCATCATCTTGAGTGAACGCTGCTGTTTCGTCAGCGAACATAACTATAAAGTAATGTGTGGACTTGCTGATATTGTCAAGATTATGTTAAACAGAATGGGAGAAAGGACTAAACCTTGTAAAGTACCGGCATATATTTGTCTAAGAGTAGAACTTTTGTTACTTATTCTAACAGAAAATGTTGAGGAATGAGTTCAGAATATTGTATAAGTATTTCGGAGTGTTTACTTTCTTAAGTTTATATAGGAGACCTCGATGCTCGTTGGAAGTCCAAGAATGCTACCAGGGTATGTCTCTTCTTTTCGAATCCGTTTATTATAAATTCCGATAGTCTTGCCAGTTGATAAGAATTGGAATGACTGTGCTGAAAACCGAATTGAAAATCAGGAATAATTTAGATGCTATGAAAAAAAGAATAAAGATTTTTATATGATAGCTGCTGATTTTTTTTAGCGTTCTTACCAGGCTTGTGTATAACTATGACTTCGGCATTCTTCCACTTGTCGGGAAAATATCTATTGAGCAGGCAACTGTTAAAAATTTACGAGATGAAAACGACAGCAATAACATTTTAATTGCTATGACTGGGATCAAATCATGGCTAGGACTTTTCTTTATCTTGAGCTTTCTAATCAGTTTTTGGATTTCTTTTGGGGTAGTGAATTTAGGTTGAAGCTGAAATGTTGCGATAGGAAGATTTAAATACTCGTATTAAAACAGAGTCAGGTGGCAAGAGTTCGATTGGGTTTACATTTTTATTATAAATTTGAGAATTGAGGTTTTACTTACGTGATATTTATTTCGGCAGTTAATTTTCGCTTCATAGCTTCAATTATGTCCGGATTGAAAACTGTAACTGGGGAATTCACTCAATAACTTGTGGGTTTCATGCATTACCACTTTATAGAACGAATCGTTGATTTTCAAAGATAATACTTTCTCTTAGTTTTCCTGACTTGGCGATTCTGTTTGGGTAGTTTCCAGAGTTTTTTATCGAACAGTTTTAGAGTTATGAAAAGAAATATAAAAATGATTTGACTTTTATTTGATGTACTGATTATGTATTCTTTAGTGTCTTGATGCATAATTACATGATTTAAACTGAGAATGGACGGGTGATTTTCGGGACGATCAAGTTCTTTCCAACCCCTCTCAAAGATTATTGAAGTTACCCTGCTAGTTACAATCCTTGGCTATAGTAATGCAGTAATTTCGAATAATCTTCAGCTTAGCCTTACAATTTGTATTTTTGTTAAAATTAATTTTATTTTTTCTTGTTTTGTTGATTTACGAGTTTATCTTTTGAAGGTTCGATTTCATTTGGTTCGATTTTTCTAGTCGATGTGACTTTTACCGGAGTGGGGTAGATCCTATAAATTAAATGAAATGAATTTTTTTAGAATAACATACATTGGCCAAAAAAGTGTGGCCACAGTTAAGTATTCTGTGCCTCTCCCTCTTCGTCTTTAGTATTCGTCTTACTTCTTCCCACTTGTTCCAAAAAAAGGGCGTCGCCTTTTTGGAATCTTATTTTTCATTGGGTATAAGTTACAACACCCACTAGGTGAGCGTCACTCCTAGGTCCTGCGAGGGGGTGGGAAACTTCCTGACGTATGATCGCTTTCGGCATGTGGCAGAAAAGGTATGAAAAGCTCTAATACGAGACCACTGTGGTATACAAATACGGGTGTCCCTGTGAAATTTCCTTTGATAAGTATTCCACCTTGGCCAGGTATCGGAATATTTGGCAAAAAACCTTTAAAATATTAATAATTGTTAATGGATCAATACATGTCATCTCTTTGACAACGGCCTGAGGGCCGAAAGGTTGAAGAAAAATAAACGAAGTTGGGAAAAAAAGAATCAAAAGATATTTTTGTTTTAATTGCAACAGCGTTTAGTCAGCTACATTTTTCCAAGGTTTCGATCTTTTGTTTTCACTTGTGCCCACTTTACTTATAATGGTCCGTCCAAATGCGAGGTTTTCACATTATTCATTTTATCCTCGGATGTCTTTGAGATGTCATGCTTAATTGGTATACAGTAAGTAAAGTTAGGAATGATAGCTTAAGCGAAATTTGATAAGCTTAAGGAAGAATACCACTATTATTGTTAAACATTAAATATTATTTTAAATATATGTTGTCTTTTTTATAAGGTTAAGAAATTTTGTTTTTAATTTTATTTTTATACCAGATCACCCTGGTGGGCCTTACATGGTTGATATAACTTATATTATATATATTTTTTAACAGTTGATTATGAGGGGGTATAGTCATACGAATGACACCCCTAACTATAAAAAATGTTTAAGGTTAAGAAATTTGAAAGAACATTTTCCCTTAATGCATATACAAAAATTCTTAAGCAATGATCGCCATTCCGCTAAGTGTTTCATAGGGAAGGTTGCAGAGTGGTGCTCCACCAGAACACCGGGAGCAATTATACTAGAAGTTTAATTACCTTTCTTATCTTAACTGATGAATCTGCAATAATTAGTAGTCATTCAAATAATCAAATTTCGACAACATCCATTACAATTTTTGGTACTGCATCGCCAAAACGAAAGTTGTTGTTGTTGTTTGTTGCTTAAAGGCGTAAAACCCTCTGGTCATCAACACCTATGGCATGATAAAAGTAAAAAAAAATAAATAAAAAAAACGAAAGTGAATACGTTCTGCGCAATCTAATAGATACCCTTTTTAGTTTATTCTGTATAACGCCACTTCTAAATTAAACTTTACAACGAATGCTAATCACGACAGACCGAAATTGATCGAAAATTGAGTTACATCACCAAGAAGCTAAGTAGCAACTGGAATAATAGGCAATGAACTTTCCCTATTGAGCCGAATTGCGGAACTAAGTTCGATAGGAAATCCTAGAGGGCCTTAGATTTTGCAGCAGACAAGATGGAGAAACCAACTACCAGCATAACTAACTGAATCCTCAATAAGGAACATGCACTTAATGGTTTTATAGGTCAATGTAAATAGTTTATACCATTAATAGCGTTTATATTGTATTGAAGTTAGTTTAAAGACTAATATCTAGTCAGAAGATGTCCCCAATTGTCCACATCATTCAATAATGTCTATGTAAATGTGTAGCCACATTTACATATACATGAACGTATAATTAATTTATTGATTTTTCAATCTTCAAGTTAAAACAAAATAGTAACATAATAATGGAAATGCACTTAAGGCTAGGAATTCTGACCGAAACGTAGGCACAATTAAATAAGTTCTTTCAGCTTAATTGTTTAATATTCTGACCGCACCCCCCCTCCAAACCATCTTCACCTCATATATTATCCAGGGTCAACTATCTTCTCATCATTAGAAATACATGATATATATTGTAATATGCTCTTTTTGAGTAAATAGTATATTTTGATGTATAAAGGGTTTTAATATGTTTTATTTTATGTATCATTTTAATATTCATTTGTTTTGTTTATCCAAAAAGCAAGCTAACTAAGTTTCATTGTTTATAATAACTTCGTGATACAAAAAACCAAGATGGCGGTATGTTGAATCAAGGCCATGTTGAGCAGATTCAAATATCATAAAAACTATTTTAACTCTTCCCATCATAATTGAAAATACAGTAAATTAAAGGAAAAATAGGAATCAAGAAATAGTGCAAATGAATAATATTCAGAAAATAAATCATTTGCAAAAATCCCTAACTGTTGTGCAAAAATCGATGTTTACATGTAACCTCAAGGCAGGTTTTCTTTTTGAGAAGAACTCTTTGTGTGGAGAGAGAGGTGAGAGGACGTCTCCTTAGACGAGTAGGTGCTCATGAATTTCTGTCTGGCAAGAAGAGGAAGCCATATTGGACGCGAGGACAGTAAGATTAAGAACAAAGAAGGTACCAGGAATCAACGAAAGAAGATCGTAGAGCTTGGTTAGTTTTTGTATACATAAAGTTAGATACATGAGTAAAATAGATTTTAATTGTAATTATTGTAAATGCCTGTTTCTGATTGCCTAGCAACCACACGCCCTGAGATTAAGAGTATTTTTATATAATAAAATTAATTATTAACTATTTGATATTAAAGTTCTTAATTTGAACCCAAGTATCTTCTATATTTGAAGAAAGTTATAAAACGATCCAAATTATTTTTATTTTATTTTTTAATATTTTTTAAAATTATTACAATATATATATATGGAAGAATCAAACATTGAGCCTTGAGTACCTCAAATTCCAAGAAATAACTGACAAGGTTTCGCAAATCCCGGCAATATTATTATTCATAAGTTCACATAAAAGTAGACCAAATAATTAATAACCATCTCACATTGACAGTCAAAACATACTAACAAAAAAATATAGTGGTTAAACAAAAAAAAAAAGAAAAGCTTAACATATTCCTAACAATTAGACTCCCAAGTACCGATGATATGACAAGCGGTATTTGACCTCTCTCTTTTTTTTTTTTCTTTTAAATAAGGTAAATTTGACATAAAAACGCCTATTAACTATTCATAATTTATAATCATTATAAACTCATAATTATTCATGAGTTTTTACTCTTTTATATTAAATTATTCATAATCTAATCAGTAGATAGAACGGCGAAGTACGATCATACAACAGAAGAGAATTTTATTAAAAATTTATAATTCAAGACTAAGAAATAAAATTAGTTTATTTTTATGCAGAGTACTAATGGAATATAAAAAACAACAAATTTTAAGAAGGAGAAGTAAAGCCTAGATTAAGGGGGGGGGGAAAGATTGACAGGCTTGACTGTATGAGGGTGATTAAATTGAAAACGTTGGAACGATTCAAATTGAATAATTTTACAACTAAAAAAATATAAATCACCGAAAAATTAATAATTTAATTAAATGCAATAACAAAGTAAATAAATGCGCTAAATCCTTAGCTTAAAATATGTAACCAGTATCATGAAGCCATTTTCTATAGTAGAGTCTATTAACCAGAGATCATTGTCATGGAAGCTCAGGTATTTGCTTTGCATCCTAATTATTGTTTCAAAAAACTTATTTGCCCAATTTCGCATAAAAATCACTCAAAATTATTTTCACATTCTGAATCATCCTTTTCTTCAGTTGGAGCATGAACACTAATCAAGGATATATTAGAGAACTTTTCTTTGATCCTTATCTTACATATAATCCTCTTGAATAATTAGCAATCTACTAAAGCACGTTTTATCGATTTTCTTATCATGGAAACTGTTCCACAAACGTTGTTTTTTATCTCCACTGCCTATCATAGTGCACTGTTCAGGTCCTGAATCCCTACATTCTTCCATTAGCTCTTCTAAATTAGCACGATATACACATTATATTTATCCAGCTCCATTTCTAGATTTTTGCTTTTTGAGTGTACTGTTCACTAACCATCCATAAAGACCTAAATGTTCCTTACGTAACCGATCTAGCCCGAATCCGATATTATTCCTTCCATAATAAACTCCCTAACCACCCAAACCCACTAGTTTCTAACCTTGCTTCCTCTTCCATTCCTGGCAATCCTCCGAGGCGCCTGAAAAGAAGATGGCCTCGTGACCTTATATTGTAAACTGTTTTTAGAGTTCTACTACTGGGTAGTTTCTCTACATCCTGTATCATATCATTATGTCATTACGATCAAATTTACTTGTTGTATTTTTTATACAGTTGTAAATATCAATAAATAAATAAATAAATAAAACTGTTCACTAAGGCGCTAAGGTAGATTCCTGAAAGAAAATATGACCTCTGTAGTCTATTTTTGATTTTAAGATGGAATATGACAGTGTTGATAGAGAGGAACAACTAAAAATAATGCTAGAATTGGGAATACCCAGCTTACTAGGCTTGAAAAAATGACTATATATGAAAAAATAGAAAGAGGTAAAAATACAGTGAATGCTATAAAATAAACTGACCCAGACTAAGACCTAGGCCCTGTTTCATAATGAAAGCTAACAGTATTAGTTCAAAATACAAGTATAGAAACAACGTGTTAATCACACTAACACTTATTATGTTTCCTAATAGGGAGGACTATTACTGATATTACAGGAGTTAAAAAGTACTAAAGTGCGAGTTACTATTGCACATGTCAGTGCAATTGTATTAAGTTATATCGACCAGACTAATACTTTTAGTTTGTACTTTATTATGAAACAGGGCCCAGGAGGGCATGACCTGCCTGGCTGCAGGTGGACCTACCGGACTTCCCAACAATAAGTAAATGGAACCCCCCTAGATTATTATAGTAATTATAACAAAATATAAAAAAAAAATGATTTTACGGAGCAGTAATATGCGCAAACCTAGCGCACCCCGCATCCCAGAAATGGCGAAGGAGGGGAAACAAAAAAAAGTAAATGCGAGGGCTTATGCTTGTAACAAGAGCCTTTTGGCCCTACAAAAACTTTAAAGTTTAAAACTCATTCAAAAAAAGATAAACTTAAGATACATGCAATCATCCTGAGGCACATAGTGACTTATGGCAGTGAGTATTGACCATTGAAAAAGATAAGAGACTGGAAATCTGGGAAAGGAAAAATACTGATATTTGGGCCAATTAGAGAAAATTATACGTGGTAATTAAGGAAGAATAGTGAGCTCCATGCAATGTATGGAAAACCAGACCTAGTATTCTTTGTGAGAAAAAATCCCTCAGATGGCTCGGAGATGTGGAAGGGATGCTGGAAACTAGGATGCCAAGAAGTCCTTTTTAGAAAAAAAAAGTAAGAAAACGATACAGAGGAAGAACAAGAGTGAGATGGTTAAGTGACGTCGAAGAGGACCTCAAGTTGCTTGGAGTAAGGAGATAGAAGACGAAAGAAAGAAATTACTGGCTTAAAGTCCTTGAGTAAGTGCAGGTCCTTGTAGGAACGTAGTGGTAGTAGCTAGTAGGTAGTAGCTAGTAGGTAGCAGCTAAATCCTGTAGGTCACAGAGACCGTAATTAATTACTAAAACAAATTAAATGAAATATAAAATTACTTACGTACTTAAATTAAGCTGTAACCCTGAATTTTGATCTACTTAAAACAAAGATGAGAAAAAAAAACAACAACGATAATATAAGAAGTTTAGCGGCCATTTTAAAATTCAGTAATTTCATAAAGAGACTCCTTGAGTGACCCCTTAAGTTTTCTTTTTCTTTTCTTTCTGCCATTTTCCCCTCCATTAAATGACCCTTTTCATTACGAAGTTTAAAAACTTTCTGGAATGCTATTAACTTATCTTCAACCCTTGGTGTTTTTTATTAGTGCATTTGTGTCATTAATTAATTGTTTCAGCACGTCTTTTTAATGATCAAAAAAATAAATATGCGGTGTTTGTAAACTTAGCAAACACGTCTATATGGTGATGACGGATGTTTACGGCGATAAACTAATACTAAAATGGTGCCGGTTCAATTCAGCATAAAGGTTTAAATTAAATTAAAACCTTAGGTTAAATTACAATTCATAATGGTAATCAATATATGGCTATATACATTGCTCACATGGACGCAGAGGTATAATTATGTATTAAGTCAAGGAATAGGTGTTGTGGAGGCAAAAATGAACTTACTAAAACTTCCGTAT
>NW_027113955.1:330965-334944 GCF_000696795.3 Halyomorpha halys
ATATATAGTTATAATTAAAGCATACATATTTGAAACAAAAACACTCCAATTAGCAGCATAATATCAAATAAAACGGATATATTTCTGCAATAAACAAAATAATATGAGATCACATTTTGAATAAAAAAGTAAAATAAAATGTTTCTTAAAACGCACTATTTACAATAAAAATAACTAATAAAAAAATAAACATTACTATCATTGTCAAATAAATGGTGGTTAACTATTTTTTTCTTTTCTTTTGACCGCTCCCCTGACTATTTTCATTATTACTAAAAAAAGGTATTAAATAATCAATATCTTCAAGGTGAATTTTTAAAATTCAAATTAATTATTAATATCTAAAAAAAATTATCTCAGACCTTATTTTTATTTATTTGGTAACATTAAAAAAAATTCGTTAGTGGTACCCAGTTTCGAACTTAGGACCTTTAAGTTGCAGGGCGCAGATCATCCAGTGATCTCGTCTCACAAATGTGAAGTAATGACTTTTTTGGTACTACCAGTATGTACCATTGTGGGTTAGCAGTAGTGCAGGAACCATAGATAAAAAAATTGAACTCTATGGATAAGCTAATGGGATTGTGTTTTAGTTTAAGCAAAAGTAAAAACTACAGAAAAAAAGTTAAATGCTCCTTTTTTATTCACTATGATGACCATAATTCGTTAGCTCAAACTTATTTTATTCACTAGAAATGAGGTTAGAACTGGATACCTCTTTCGCTCTGGCTCCTTTCTCATTTAAAATTGTCTAATTAATTATTTACAATCCACGAAGTAACCGCAGGAAGTTTTACTCTTCCCCGAAATAAACTCATTTTGACTTATCCTAAGATCACGTTTCATTGCTACAAAAGACTTAACCATAACTGCCAACAATTTTATTAATTTATAACAACTTCTAGCCACGGTACAAGAACGGAACTTCACTCTCTGCGGAAAATGGATCTCCCTGTTTTGAAAAGGTTAAATTTATTCAGGATTATTGACGCAATGTGGTCTTTAGACGGATAATCTCCTCATAGTCTGTATCTCCGAAAATAAAAAGTTTTAATCATATATAAATAAGTATATATAATATTTATATATGATAAAATTAAATTGTATAAAAATAAATTATATAATTCCTGATAAAATAAAAATGCTGTCGAAAAAAAATAAGGTCTGTAATAGCCATTAGTCAGTGTTACAAATTTCTTAAATAACTACTAAAAATTTAATAGTAAATGTCTCAAATTGAAATCTTTTTGTAATCTCATACTAAAGAGAATAGAAGAATAAAGATTTCTAAATAAAATAAAAAAATTTAAAAAAAAACACGAGGCCTCCCTGTTGAACTAAATACTGGCATAAACAAAATTTAATCTTAGATTTATCCCCTCTTTTAGGTTTCGCACTGAATCATGCATTGCAACTAATTTAACAGAATTGAAATTATAAATGAAAAATAAATCTGTCCGATGATATAACAAAAATGGCATTACTTACTTAATAAAATAAAAGTTAATACTAAAAAATCTCATCATCTCACAACTTGTACACATCAACATGAGATAAAATTGATACTTGTAGATTCAAGTCGTGAAGTGAAAGTATAATGAATTTTGTTATCAAAATTATTGTATAACAATAATGATCTAATTCTATTTTTAATACAATTTATTAACAAAAGATAACAAAGCCTTGTATGGAATGAAATCGTTTTTCCAAAAATCGAAAAAAATAAGTGAAAAATTGATTCTATAATGTATACTTTTACATTATATATACTTTTGGTTAGTCGATTTTATTTAAAAACGTTTTGATAATATCCCGGCCATATCCACACACACATACTTTTTTTTCTTTGTATCTGACATAGATTAAGTTGTGGCACATTCTAGAACCTCTTACTTTGGAGTAATGACTAGTCCTTAGATAATTATTAGTCCTTTTTTATTATAAAAAATTATTTTTTTCGAAATAAATATTTTATTTTAAAATTTTTATTTCAATGATAACATTATTGACAAATGTTGTTCTCCCTTTTCTTTGCCGACGACCAAGCAGTGGGCTCACGTAGTAGAGCTGGCCAGGAAGAAGCGCTGAAGGCACTGAAAAAAAGAATACACCCTGTGGGGTCTATAAATAAATTTCGGACCTTCAGGTTAATGTAAGTGTGTGTAAGAAGGTAGACTCCTTAAAATACTTGGGGTCAACAATAGATGGGAACGGTGAGTCGGAACAAGAGGTTAGACTAGCAAGAAGGTTGTCTAGAATGTTGCATCTCGGACGGTCATCTCAAGGGACAACAAAAGACAAATTTTTAGAAGTTTTGTTGAACCCTCACTAAACTACACCGCATGAAATCAGGGACACTTAACCCAGGACTCTACTACAAATTACAAACAGCAGAGATGGATTTCTAAAGGAGATGCCTAAGGATTACCCGCCTGGACAGAGTAAGGAATAAGGATATTAGGAGCAGGCTAGGGGTGACCGAAGGAGTTCCGGAGAGGATTGGAAGGAGCAGGCTGCCAGAACAGACCCCGAACCCGGTGGAAGAACTGCGTGAAGGAGGACATGGCCAGCAGGGGACTTGAGGAGGAAGACTGGTGGGACAGAGAGAAGTGGAGGACTTAGCCAGGCAACCCATTGAGGGGAAAAAAACGTAAAAAAGTAAACAAATTATTGAAGAAAAGTCGTATCGTTAACAGAAAATAACTAAATAGTTATTACTATTTTTTCTTCCTGTTTGACCACTATTCATCTTTAAAAATCGTATACTTTTTTTATGGAATAAAACATTATTGTATACACGTATAAATTAATAGTTTTCGATTTTATTTTATATTTATATCCGTGAGAGGCCTCTGGTTTGGATCTCGTGGAACAATACCAGATAGAACAAGGAGCTTCTTAGAAGGCCTAGGTGTTAGCATCGGGGATATTGCGATCTTGGCGGAAAATATTATTTTGGACTCCCTGGGGATCATACACCATCACCTGCATGGGAATTATTCTTTGTTTTATTTATTCATTTTAATATGTTGACCTCTGTATTTGTGTGTTTTAACGTATTTATTCATTAAATTATTTTATTTTATTAATACTATGTTTTTTTAAACTTATTTATCCATTCAAGTGTTTTCTGTAACCGGTTTTTTATTATATTTTCCTTTTAATCTATGTGTTATTCTTATTCTCGTAAAATGTATCTAGTTGTTTGTTCTTGGTAGACTGATCTACTGCTGTTACTATAAATGATGGTCTGATCTCACATTACCGTCTAATATTGAATTTGTTTAGCGGGACACTGAAGAGGATCTAGGAGGGTGAATTCCGGAGAGCGAATTGGTTGATCGGGTGAATTGAATAATTGAACAGAAATGAGAAAGAAAAATAGGAATGAATGAAACATTTGTATTGGTTGTACAGACCGAAATGGACTGTAGAAGGAAACTGTAGGGGTGAAAAAAAAATTGTTTATTATATCCTATTATTGTATATATTTTTTTTATGATTATACCATGTATGTGTAATGTATATATGTCCGATTACGGATTGATAAGTATGCTGTGTGAGATAGCAACCTAACGTATTTAGGCAGTATAGATAAATAAATAAAGTATTTCTCTCTCTCTCTGTTTTATTATATTGTTTTGTAGTGTCTTAAAATAAATAAATCTGGCCCGGACCTAAATCGATCGGTACGCCACGGAAGATACCCATGAAGTGACCTTAATTTAGTGATAATGTGATAACTATATAAATAATATATTTAATAACGAGCTTTCTAATTAATTAATCATTGTAGTAATTTTAAAAAAATGGTGAATTAAAAACCATTTACATAAACTAATAACAAACAATATACCTTAACTGGGTTATCTACATTCGTCGGAGTAAAAAAATAAAAATAAAAGCGTCACCAATATTTAATAATATAAATAATAAATAATATTTAATATTTAATAATATAAAAGAAACAAAAACTATA
>NW_027113955.1:334994-343072 GCF_000696795.3 Halyomorpha halys
TAAATAATAAATAATATTTAATATTTAATAATATAAAAGAAACAAAAACTATACATCCTATTGTGAATATATGTATCAATTTCTAAGTATAAAGTTTTGTGTAACATATAAAAAAAGAAGTTCAAGATCCAATTGTGAGGGTACATTCATACAACTGATTTTGGTCAATATTGCTTAGTTTTGGCATGTATCGGATTCAGTTCTCTTGATACGCGGTGCAGTTTGTTAAAAATGGAACTATCTTCCCATGCCGTCCCATCACAAGCAGGGCATAGCTTCCGTGGGTCTGAAATATATTTGTACGGACTGGCATTTAGAGTAATTGCATATTTATCGGATAGTCGTAGGAAATTAATCTCCAGTAAGCTATGGAGCAGCCGATTTTAGACAGCTTTGAGGAGCCTCCGTCTTACCGTACCACAGACTACTGGTCGATTCTTGTAATGACAAGAGATATTTATCCTTGACTAATTCCCTACGCCTATCAAAGATCTCACCCATTCAAATATTGATACCGGATCGTTGAATAGTATCGGATCAAACATTTCGAAGCTCTACAATAGTTTTCTTATTTGAGTTGCCCAATTATATTTCAAACTCCGACGGTTGTTGTTGTCTAGCAGTAGTTGCTTTAAATAACACTGTTTCACGAAGCTAGTACACCTGATGCTAATAATTTTTAGTAGCCAGGACAAAGTTTGCTTTAAAACGTGATATCCCACAGGAATTTGGGCAACTTCTAGTCTTCCACCAAGTGTGGGGTGTTTCGTTGGAAACATAATAGTTGCTTGTAGTACCTCGATTGTATATTTTCTAACTCTACTATGTGCTTCAGATGTATTTATACATTTATAGTAAAATTTAAATATAGTTATAACGGTCAGTGGGATTATTTTGTTGGCGTCACCCAGAAACGGGTTAATAATCTACGACCTAAAATCAGCTTTCTAGTGCCATTAGTTCGTCTGTAGACAGTGACCAGTGGTGTATCCTCCTAACGTTCAAGTAAACTATTTGATTAGAGGTCCCTCATCGAAATCCTTACGTTACGTCGGGACTGTTACTTGTTACCATCTATCGAACAAATTTATTAGAATTCTCATTTAATTTATCGTAAAACCGTATGTAAGTCATAATAATGTGGTTCGTTATAGTCGGAATGTGTAGGTCAGCGTGAATAGTCTCGTTTGAAACGTTGAGTGGTGAGATCTTTTCCAGTCTTAAAAATTGCTATTAAACGATTTTGTTTTATTAATTTGTGCCTTTTTAGCCGGTCCATAAATTTGGCGATTAAGTCCAAATGGGTTGAAGTGACCAATTATATACGTTAATTTTCTGTCTGAAGGATAATTTAGAAAGTCTGTGTTGTATGGAATATAATTGCCTCAGTCGGAAATTCAGCGTTTTACGTTATTTCTTAACGTGTGGACACCATTTTACCTTCTGTCATATGTTAAGTTCTAAATAAGTCACGGTATTTGTTCTTCGTATAGGGTACTTTTCTTCTTTTTTTATCGTTATAAAAGCGTCATTGTGATTTTTTTTTTAGGGTAATTATCTGAACTGAAGGGCATGTTTTGTGGCGTAGAGTAAATGTGACTTGAGATTTGTTTATTTTTAGAGTATGTTATTTTTAATCTTTATTTTCTATTGTGAACATCTGGTATTATGTTGTCTTTTTTTAAACGTTTATATCAGAGACCGTTTATTTATTTATTTTTTTGTTCTTTAAAGCTTTCCTTCAAAAAAACTTCGGTGATTTGCGGTGGCTTGAACAGGTGCAGTACTTTGCCTAGTGATTAGCCTACTACTACTCCGCTCCCAGAAGTGATTATTATAATTGTTATTATTTCGTCTAAAGAATTATCATTTCATGAACGAACAGATAAATGGGAAGGATGACAACAAAGTCCAGTTTAAACTGCCGGGATAGAAGATAGTATTGGTACACTTTCGAAAATCATAAACTTTAGTAAAATCGGACCCTTCCATTCATGAGTAGATAATAAATAATTGAATTTCACTTTTCACCGATCTTGGAAAATCATTTCGTATAATGAAAAAGCTTTAAAACGCTAACAGTTTTGTTCTACAACGCTTTAAATAGCTTTCCGTGGTACTCAGAGAAAATCCCATGTCGATTCACAAGCGAGAGAACCATCTCAATTACCTGAGAAATTGATTCGATGGAAGTTGAACTGAGCGCAATCGGATCCACTTTTGCCCCACTCATGTCGGATTTAATCATTCCCTCTTGTAAAGAATAGGCGTTTCCAGGACAGAGTTGTTGTGATTTTGATGAGGCCGATTGAAGGGGGTTCATACTTATTAATTCATCGATTGACAGCTCACAATTTGATTTCTTTTGATCCCTCAGCAGCACCACACCAGAGCGGCTTGTGGGAAGGCGCTCTATGTAGTAACTACTAATTTTAAAATAATATTCTCACATCTAGTTTAAATAAAAAACAACATTTACTAAAACATTCAATCAGACGTTAACTGACGTATAAGCTGTTTGCAGTGAGAACTCAATTTACGGCAATCTAATTATTAAAAATGGAACCTATTTAAATCTGAATCAGATGATTTTGTAGAGGCTGGTAGGAAATGAGGAAGGACCGACCGCGACGAGTGATTAGCACTGAACATTTACGCTTTATTTAAGTTGAGGAGGGGGATGAAGCTCCAAGTTCGAAGTATACTAGCATAGCCTTGGATAGAGAGATGAAGCTCCAAGTTCGAAGTATAGTAGGATAGATAGAGTCTGTTCAACTTATTCATTTGGACAGCCCTGATGAAGCCCTGCAAAGTGGGGCGAAACGTTGGAAAATAAATAGTTGTAAACTATTTTTGTTTCACTTTTGACCGCAACCCTGACCATCTTCTTATATATATAGTAGGATAGCCTTGGATAGAGAGATGAAGCTCCAAGTTCGAAGTATAGCAGGATAGCCTTGGATAGAGAAATGAAGCTCCAAGTTCGAAGTATAGCAGAATAGCCTTGGATAGAGAGATGAAGCTCCAAGTTCGAAGTATAGCAGGATAGCCTTGGATAGAGAGATGAAGCTCCCGACGAAGGTCAGAATACGAGAACAATCCGAGTTGCAGGGATGACCCTGCGGACAAGAAGTGTTGGACGGTGTGTCAGGGTGTTATTTTGGTATACTTTATTGTTTAATCGACATCGTTAACTAATACATATACAAATGATTAATACATAATATTAACAGTATGGTTTTACACAAGAACATAATTTATCAGTGTGGCTCGCAATGGCGCACTGAGGTAGATTCCGGGAAACTCCGTGCCGATCCGTGGCTCTAGCCAATCTCTAGTTAAACGTTGGTCTGACTCCCTTCGCTACAATTTTAAAACTAGACTCAACTTTATTATAATTTATAAAAACTCCCATCAGACATTTCTGATGATACATTTGATGATAAAATCGCTTAAATTCATAGCATTCATAGATCTGGAAAACCCCATAGTTCTATTCACCATGAGTCTGATAATGACTCTTTAACGGGATGTTTTCTAATTTTGTGGAAATATAAATGAAAATATTCAAACTGAATTTCCGGACTATGATCTTCTAGATATAATAACGGAGTAGTTATTTGTTCTAGTCATAATAGCAAGCCAGCGAAGAAGGCTAAATTTATTCCTGAATGTTAACTATACAAAGTTTTTATAATAATTAGAAGGACAAAAATAATTGTTAATAAAAGCAGCTAGGGAATCTACAATGAGAAAAGTCTAAGAAGTGAGAAAGCTCATTAGGTGAAGCACTCATCGGGGCCAGAAGTGAGGATGGGCTGCTGCGGTAGATGGAAAAAGATGTTCCATTCCAAGATCCCCCCCTGACAGATCCCCCCCCCTAGCTCCTTGTCACATACCAACACAGCTTATACGCATCCCCTCATCATCCCTCAAATCCACGCATAATCCACCCTTCCATAGTCGTTAACGACTTTCGAAACGGTAAATAAGTTAATTCTCCAGTAAAAAAGTGGTAGAATTGTCAGAAACACAATTAGTGAAAAAATATATATAAATATCTATTGAAAACCGATATTAAATGTAAAGAATAATATTGTGTAGGTATCATTTATAAAATAAATGATTAAACTATAAAAAAAAAAATAATATTTGGATAATTTAAGATAAACGAAATAATAAACTAGTAAATGGCGGGATTGGTGAAATCCTCAGGCAAGGAAACAGGATCCCAAAAAAGGATTTGGGAACAGAACATATCAGAGGGCTTTGTGAAGTGAAACAATTGTTGCATTATATTGTGAATAATAATAATAATAAAAACAAGGAAACAACAGGTTGAGACAAATTCTAAGTTATAATTATTTAGAAATATTTATTTAATTAGAATTAAAATTTTAAGAACGAAATTCACTCTAATAAAGAAAGAGTTGGCATAAAAACAATATACAAAAATCGAGATAGTAAAAAAAAGTTAAAATATTATATTTTGGATTGTTTGTTGTCATTGAAAGACTATTAGCTCTTCATGATAATCATATGGATTAATATGTGAAGTATTTAAAAGACAAATTAATTCTCATCATATATGTTGATAATTTTGAGGTTTTGTAAATAAGATATTTATGAAAAGATAAGTTGAAACTAATGTGAAATGATTTATGGAGTTGAGAATGGGCAAGGAGGGTCCGAAACGTCAGGAAATTAGAAATAAAACAGTGGATGTATCGAATGGTAATAATTTTACTTGGGATTTATAATATTAGTAATAATATAACAGTTTTAATTAAAAGGGGAAAAAAGTTGTCTTTATGTATTTGCTTTTAAAATTAACATAATATCAATCAAAATTATAAATATCACAATTTATAATTTTAAATACATTAAATATATAGATTTTACTCAATTAAAACATAAATTCGATTTTTAAAAAACAATTTAAAAGTAAGAATCTGGCGTGGTGCACCAATCACACAACTTTCACAACCGGTGTGGAAAACAAACATTTTAAACAATTATTTTTTATAATGAACAGATATTTGTTGAGGACAAATTAAATATTAATAGAAGATAGTCGGGGCTGCAAATTGACAAATAAGAAAAATTTATTTATATATTTTTTTTTTATTATGAAAAAAGATGAAATAAGTAAATTATTTGAAACATTAAATAGTCACCATGACAGATTAAAGTTCACCAAAGAATTGGAAAAGAAAGATGAACTAAGATTTTTGGATATGAAGATTATAAGACAAGGAAAGGATATAATAAATGAATGGACAAAGAAAGTAACAAGTTGTAATTAGATATTAAATAACTATTCTTGCTATCCATTTCAAATGAAATACAATGTGATTAATAATTATGTAAACAAGGCTATAAGAATAACGGATGCTAGTAGGCTGAATAGAATAAAAAGTATATTCAAAATATTTCTGGAAAATTTTTACCCCCAAAAAATTAATTTATAAAATTTGGGTTATAAATCTTAAAAAATCGAAAGATACGATGAAAAATAAAATAGTAAATAATTAAGCAATTAATAAGAAAGATTACGGATTCAACTACATAAAAGGTTTATCAGAAGATATCCAGAGGTCATTTAAAGATTATGATGTTGATAAATACTCATTATGTTATAGACCTAAAAAAAGTAAAATTATTATGGCAATTTGAAGAACAAAATTGAAATAAAAATTCAATCGAGATTGATATATAAAATTCCGAGTTTCAATTGTCCAGCTATCTATGAAGGTGAAACAAAGAAATTGTTGGGGGATAGAATGCATCAACACATAAATGATACAAGAAATAAGGAAAAGGACCCTAATAACAGAATTGGTGCAGCATGCAGCTAAAAATCAACAAAATTTTGATCTTAATAACATCATAATTTTACATAAAGAAAACAATATGTTGAAAATAAAAATACTTGAGTCAATATATATATGAGAGAACAACAATTATACAGTTAATTTTAAAACAGATACAAGGAATTTAAACCAAAATTATACAGCAATTTTAAGTAAAATAAATTTATGAAAACAATTTTTGTTACTATTTGGAATTAATTTTAATCATTGAAATAAATGCAAATTGAGACCAAAATGTAATTTGAATTAAATTAATAACAAGCCTTACCTGAGTGTATGGAAGGTTATAAATTATTTGTTTTTATGATAGTGACAGTGTTGATTAACGAAAATTAAAAGTTTTAAAAATTAATGAAGTGAAAAAATAGGTAACTAATCATAAGCTTATTAATAATTAATATTATTCTCTATTAATTGACTTTTTTATAGGGTGATTTTGACTTACAATTAATGACCTGAGCAGAATACCCTGCAAAACATTTTTAAATTTTTGATGAGAGGTTAGAATTTATATTTGAAGGTATGCTATATTATTAGTAATAATGTTGTAGTTATAATTGTTACAAATGAATGTATAATAAGCTGTTAAATGTTTAGATTGTCCTTAATTTGGGCGAAACGTTGGACTATTGATATAATAAAGAGTGTTGAGAATAAACAAGGATACCATTTGATTTATTTAATTAATATATTACTTCAAGACTTGTTTTTAATAGTGATATAATTAATGTGCAAAATTATATAGTATAGTAGTATTCCTATATAGTAGTATAGTATTATCTTCAAAAATGGTCTAAGGGATGGAATGCTTTAAGTGAAAAAGCTTTAGCAACGTTCGTTCTTGTTGTTCAGAATGAAAACAATTTTAGGTTTATTGTATTATTGATTGTGATTGTATTATTATTAAGTAAAAAGTTTTATTTTTAATTTTTACAACACCTAATTTACAAACGCTCTTCCCATTCACTACAAAAAATTATTATACACTATGATAATCAGACCAATTTGGACATATGGAATTGAGCTCTTGGGCTTTACCAAACCATCGAATTCCTCCCGCATCCAATCCAAAATCCTTCGTAAAATCCTTGATGCTCCTTATTGTGTTACAAAGAAACTCATTCACAAAGACCTTAACATCCCATTCGTTGCAGATTTGGCCCAAAACAATATATATGTCTTTTCATTCCAAACTCGTTACCCGTCCTAACCCATTAGTTCTTAATCTCTCATTCTTAACAATCCCTGATAATCCTCCGAGGCGTCTGAAAAGAAGATGGACACGGGACTTTCTAATTTAAATTAATGCTTGAATTACCAAGAATGAGTTGTTCCTTCCCTAGATTTTAAAGTGTAAATGAAACAGTCCACATATTGACTTATTGAATTTATTATTTTGTATAGATGTAAAACATTAAATAAACAATTTTTTTATTACTTTTATTTTTCGAAAATCGTAATAATTATAAACAAAAATGGTCGGAAGAACATTCGCTGCAAGTAACCTTGCACGGTGATATATTTCCCCTAAGGTGAACAATTGAACAGGTGTCTAGAGCTGTACGTTAACAATGCCTTTATAAATGAATCCCTTTCGTCTGGAGGCACACTACCACCTTCGATTCTCCTCCTCAGACCTCCCGGAACCATCCAAAATCACAATTTCCTCATTTCAACAGTCGGTTTGCTATAATGTCCCATATAAGCTGATTTCGTGTCCTATTACACTTAACAGGAAAATTAACTCTATATTTATTCCCTAATGACAATTATTGATTAAATACTAACCTAAACAAGCTGATTTCCAACGCATTACACACACACCTATTATCTATTTTTTTCAGACTTACAGTTTAAAACCACAACAGATTTAACTAATAAAAAAAAATTTAATTTCAGATGTTGGCATAAACGAAATTCAGCTATTTTTATTACAATTAGTTGGAAATTATTATAAATGACTTTTAACTATTGAAGGCGTCATTACTTACTCGAAAATAATATGTTATATGATTTATTTTTTATTAGCATGGTTAATTAAGAAATTAACACAGACGACTTAAGGAAATCTAAACGCGCACTATATTCAATATTGGGTATACAGAGAATCCTCACTACGTTTCAGTTTCATCCATATAAAAGAACTAAAGGATTAAAGATTTAGGAGATGGCCTAAATGAAATTTAAAATATTATAATTAATATT
>NW_027113955.1:343476-344088 GCF_000696795.3 Halyomorpha halys
GAAATAAAAAGTTTTGAGACTATAATTGGATAGTGTTTGAATTATTTATTAAAAAATTACCAGTCTCAAGAAAATATTAAGATTATAAATAATGGTAATATTTTTTTAATTTAATTATTTAAAATGAAGCTTATTAATAACAAAAAGTTAACTGACGAAATTGGACAAGCCGAATTAAAAAAACATATATAGAAACTAGATGTTTAAGATAATAAAAATAAATAAAAACAGAGAATGAGGTCCAGCACGTCCAAGCGAGGGTCCTTGAGTGCATGACTTAGAACACTGGGGTCCGATTCTCACCTGAGTCAGTCAATATTTATTTCGCGGCGGACCACAGCAGATACTTAGTTACTCAATCTAAGAACAGATGACTGAACCAAATATATATATTAAAAATATTTAGTATTGTGCAATACATAAACCTAGGATTTCCGGGTCTATTTTCTGATTCGTAGATTATTATTGAATATATATATAGGATATGTGGGGGTGACGGTAGCAGCGTGGCAACGGAACCACCCAATGAAAACCATGTTAGGAAACGCGGGATGTATTTCTTAAGTACATCGATCGAGGCCTTGGACCTCCATGGTCTGTCGCGCCAATGAA
>NW_027113955.1:344138-350162 GCF_000696795.3 Halyomorpha halys
TATATATATATATATAGGATCTGTAATCGGAGCCTTAATAAATGGGGGAGAAGAACTAACAATGAACTGCTTGCAGAAACTGTTTAGTGAATATCTCAAGATATGAAGGCAAGAAGGTTAAGATGGGCGGGACATAAGGCCATAAGGAATCTATCAGGACTCCTCTTCACAACAATGAATGTAGTATAGTTGGATAGATACCACCAAGGAGGCCAAAAACCAGATGGATAGTCAGTATCAACAAAGATGCGAAAGAGCAGAGAGATAACTATATTTCTAGTTTTACAACAATATATAAACAACTTTAGACAAACTTATTAAACTTAATTCCTCTTGTACATGAATCAGAACAGTAACTGTAAAGTATGCTAATTTTGAAGCATTAATATATGATGTATATCTAACACATATTTATGTAGAAAATAATAGCTTTTAACATTTTTATTATATATAATATAAAATTTAGCATAATATATTGCATAATTGTAATTTGGATAAATATTTTCCCTGTCTTGTTTAGGATAGGTAAATAAAATAAACGTATGGAAACCCATAAAAACCCATTTTGGAAAAAAAAAAAAAATGCTATGTCAAATTACTAAATCAGAGTTAAATAAGAGAAAAATAAAACTTTTAGCAAAATATTATAAAATCATAAATAGAGATTTTATGAATAATTAATATATTATCACTGTTCAGTGTAATTCTGAAGATGTTGCAAAACTCTAAACGTTAAAATGTCAATATTTGTAAGGATAAAAAAAGAAAAAAAATTACCAGAAAGATTCTATATATGGTTTATTGGATGAAATCGAATAATATTCACTAAATAATAGCAAATATAGAAGTAAACTAGATAATTGGCGCCTTCTTCTTTTAGATGGGTAGGTCAGCGATTAAAATAGAGAATTCCATAGAGCTTCTGCATCAGTTGGTAGCTTTTTCGGTATCAATTTTACGGATATGAAAACGTTCATAGAATTTTTTTTATGTATAATAACTATAAAAACATTAAAGTAAATTAAGAAGAAATGTATAAGGAATGCGGATATGAGAGGGTTGGAGTGCAGTGACCGGCCTGAGAATGCGGGCCAGCAGCGAGCTCTGGTGGCCTTGGGTCGATACTACCTCCTCTTAACCTAATCTACTACAGCTGCTCTTTCCGACCACATTCCACTGTCTTCCACCTTGTTTATTTGCAATAAAGTTCCATTCGAAAGAGTCGATTAAGCGGCGGGGACTATCGTCTACAATCGCTTGGAAACTATTCGCGAAAGTAATCACGGAAAGCTGAAGCTTGAACAAACTCGATACGAATAAGTTAAATAGAGAGAACATTTATCTTGAAGTAACATTGCAAAAAGGAATCGGAATTCAGATTAAGACTCTCGATCAGATCCCGAATATAACGAGATTAAAGATTTAATCTAAATAAATTATAACTGTCACGGAATGAATAATCTGTTATTAAACCCGGATGGAAAATACTGGAACAATATTAAAAATAAATACATAGAAGGGCGCTAAGGTATTTTATTGTTAAATGTAACAAGTCGAAAGTTAACAAAAAAGCAAGATTTTTAGATAAAAAGTTATGTCTCTGTTAAGGTCAAACTCACTGATTCTAAGTTGTTAGTTCGACAATATTTTCTAGATGCATATATCGTCCTTATTCCTATAAAACTCACTAAAACTGAACATTTTCTTTTGCATAAACCCTTCCTCCTTATTTATTTAAAAAATATTTTTTTCAACTATAAAATAAAGCGAAAGAAATACTATTAAATATTCCATTAATCCAGGTAATGTTGAATTTAATTGACTTTTTCCTGAAGTGGAACATTATAATATTTTAAATATAATTTTTTTTTTTTAATTTCTTAAGACTTATTTATTAAATAAATCAATATTATCCATATATAGTCTCAACACTCTTTATTACATCAATAGTTCAACGTTTCGGCCATCTCGGCCATCCTCAAGAACAATCTTCCAATATGAATTCATGACCTGGGCAGAATAGCCTGCAAAACGATTTTTACAATTTGATGTGAGGAGAGAAGTTATATTGGAATGGCCGAAACCTTGGACTATTGATGTAATAAAAAAGTGTTGAGACTATATATTTAATAAATTATAATATTTATTAGTCTTTCCTGAGGCTAAAACATTATAAAAGGTGTTAAATACATTTGTTACTTCAGCATTAACAATATATATTGTTTATTTTTATTTTAAACCCATATTCATCTGTATGTATTGACTATTGTAGGTAGATACTTTTTTTTTAATGATCCTCAATTGACTCAAAAGATATCAATATCTACTTAAAAGACTTTATACAGAAATAAAATCCACAATGAAAAAATGGAGTTTTATGAAGAAGTGAAACAGTCTCAAGGAACTCACGCAATACTGTTGTGACATGGAAAATTAGCTGCTGCAAAGAACAACAAAAAATTTCAACTAAGATGCCAATTTCAAAAAATTCTACCTCTCCATACCGAAAAAGTTATCGGGGAATCAACACTCGTACAAAAAATTTAGTACCGAGTTAAAGAAATCCGCGGACAAATTTATGGAATGTGTTTTAAACATCGAGTAATCCCATAAGAAAAGTGAACAATTTAATAAATGCCATAGTAATGTACAAAACCGAAATTTGTAATCTCGTCCCTCAATTTATTTGTGTAAATATAATAACAAACTACAAAAAATAACAGAAACATTAAGACACCCTTTAACACACAAAAAATGTACCGAACAACAAAAGAGTTTTTTAAAACACAATAATAACAAAAATAGAGAAAACGAATTTTCGCTATCACCAAAGACGACTATGTCCAAAAAGATTGACTAATCCTCATGATCTACAATAAAAGAAAAAATATATATATATATCACAAGTTATTATTGAGAACAATCCTCGGTTTATCTAAGGATACAAACTAAATTAGATAAAGTCTCCTTTATCAATCTTTACAATTATTGACAGTAGATTCCCTTTTATATTATCTTTTATATCGAGGATGAAAAGGTGTTGTCCGTGACTACACTTTGATGAATATAGAACATCTGTTCATCTCATACTGTCGAATTATATTCCGTCTTACAAGCCCTTAAATAAATTTATTAATTCACAGAATATAATTTTGTAGTTTTAACAAATAGTAGGAGTGCATTGTTATCACTAAATAATATTAAAGAAGTAGCAGTAATACCCAAATGGAAACAATAAAAAAAAACATTATCTAGCAATAAAAGGAATTAAACAAATATTTATTTAGTGGATTAAGGGTTAGGAAGGATCCCAGGTATAGATAAATTAGCTATTACTACCGGTCAACCGGTAGACCCTAAGATCCCTTACACGGATTATTATATAATAATTAAATTAGATCAGATATGAAGCTGGAAAAGACAATATGGGAAGAACTCCACCCGGCAGTTCTATAAAATAATAGTTCTTCATATCTTTCGTAAAACGTTGTTCTCACAATCGAACATAGGGAGTATTATAGTAACATAGTATTTGGAATAACTACCTGCACAAAATAGGCTTAACTGAAACTTACAATGCAAATATTCTGGTGCTAACGAGACCCTTAAACATACTTGAATGTCCAATATACGAAAAACAAAAATGAGAAATATTGTTCAAAGGTTTGGATACAAATCAAAATATTATTTATGAAAGCACAGTACAAGGCTATTGAAAAATATGTTACATAAATATTAGAAATATATAAACAAAAATGTATAACAAATATAGTTAACATAATTAAAGTAATAGAAGTAACAAAGGGATTAGACATACTGTCCGACAGATATTTCATAGAATATAAATTAATTAATACATAGCTGTACGTAATTTTCTACCGAATTTTTTTTTAATCAGTGGTGAATCCATATTTGAAGTGTAAGAGAAAAAATATGTAAGGCTGGGTTTATACCCATTTTGACTGGTAAAAATACTCGAGAGCAATTGTGATAAATGATTATTAAAACTTTAGACAAGTATATATTTTACATACAATTGTTAATTTAAATTATATTATGAATTGCCAAATCCTATTCTCAATTGTTATGACTATAAATGAAATAATTACTCTATAAAGAAAATATTTTTGGAAAAAAACTTCGAGAAAGTCATAGAAAACAGAAATCAGTAACAGTAAGAGAAAGCAATTACTAAATAATATAAACAATTTAATCAATAATAAATCAGAAACAATGTATTTTATTGTGCTATATGCCGAACTTCCTAAAAAATCGAAAAACGTCACCCCTACCTTGCAAACATAAAATACATAAACAGGAAATCCTACAGTGTTCTGGAAATGCGTAAAAATCTTATTATAAACTAAGTTGGTAAAACGTAAAATGTATGGAACTAGACATGAACATAGTATTGTTCTGGAGATTAATATGGTAACATACAATTCGATTTTAACAAAGTAAAAGAAATAATAAAAAAATTCCGGGATAGTAATGACATATTTCTGAATTTATATTTTTTTAACATTATTATAAGTATACATATAATTTTTTTTGTATTATATTAAATTATATATTTAAACAAATCTGGGGTTAAGAAGAATTTTAAGAAAAGGTAAATTATGAATATTTCCTGAAGTTGTACATTTCAAAAGTTTTTAATGTTGTAATGTTGTTCACATGTAATGTGAATTAGGTGAAAAATGGCCAGTAGAGAAGACCGAAACGTCACAGAAGTGGGAAACGCATATGCATAACTTGAAATTGGGAAAGTGTTTATAAGTTTTATATTTAATCATTCTCAAGTTCTACTGAAGAGGAAGAAGTACAATGGATTTTAACTAGTCTCCATGATTAGTATAGCAAAAGTTACTAAGTACCTAAAACGCTTTTTGTAGGGAGTTAAGCAACTATCTACTGCGGTGCCGGTTCGAATCCTGTGGGGTCAACTTGTATTTCAGCGGCGGTCCCACGAAATGAAAACTTGATCTCCAACCTTGATTAGAATAGGTAGGTTATCTTTAGGTAGTCCCGTATGTGAGATATGACCACGACGGGGGTCATAAGCAAAAAATAAGAAAGCACCTCTAAAAAAAAAAAAAAATGTATAAAATAATTAGAATAAAATATTGCATAATCTCGGCCTGCTGAAGGAGTACCACAAATTATGCGGTTACTCTCATCTTTCTCCCCCCCCCCCTACCCTAACCTAAAAATAAATTCTAAAATCTACCTCCATTCCTGAAACAAAATTATTTTTTAAAAAATAGATGAATAAAATCGTCTATAATAAAAAAAAATAATAATAAAACACGTTTTACCGACTATTAGATGGCTCGAAGCTAGCTGAAATTTTGTATTACAAGAATAAAATATGATGAACCAAACATGCATTAATTTAACCAAAATCTTACACTTTTGAATAATAGTGTCTCACTATTTAACTTTAATATTTTTTGGAGGAAGATAGTCCGGGTGGCGGTCAATAATGGTATCAAAATAGTAAAAGAAAACTATTTATTGTTATCCAAAGTTTCCTGTTGAGTTTTTCTTTATACTATAATCAGACAGCCCTGACGAAGCCCTGCAAAGTGGGGCGAAACGTAGGTTAACAAAAAATAGTTTTATTTTACTATTTTGATATTCTCCTCCAATCTACTTCATACAGTCAACTATCTTTTTCCAATTTTAATATGTTTTGTTTACAATTAACAATACTACTAGAGGAAAATGGAGCACTAACCAATCTTTCAGAAACCAACGCTTTAATTAGAAATAATCATAAGAAATAGTATAGACGATATGAAATATATACGATAACAAATTGTATATATGTATATATAGTTGACCGTAAAAATTGATATATAGGAAGATGGTCAGGGTTGCGGTCACAAGTGAAACGAAAATAGTTTACAGCTATTTTATTTTCCAACGTTTCGCCCCACTTTGCAGGGCTTCATCAGGGCTACAAAATGAAACTATGTTAAGATAAAATGATGAAAATAAAAATAAAAAGATACAATGAAA